>NW_007537211.1:0-204 GCF_000475195.1 Diaphorina citri
TTCCTTTCTGTTATTCTTTCTCCATTCTTCTGCGTTTCCTCTGGCTGTTTTTCTGCGTTCTTGTTTAAATCTTTCATCGTAGCGTAGGTAGCATCGTGGCATAATGTGTTATCGCAGTCAACATAAGGACCGTGGAAACAGCAGACCTAACGCATCAGTAATCACACATTGGACGCCACGTAAATTACGCGCAGCTTCGTTTGA
>NW_007537212.1:0-204 GCF_000475195.1 Diaphorina citri
AATCGGTCCAAATTTTCAAAATCGGGAAATGGGTGGAAATATCCGTTTTGGGGTCCCCTGATTCCAAAAAGTGGTTTTCAGCCCATGGTCTGTACGTTACGTACGTATGTACGTACTACAGGTTTTAATGGGAAAAAGTAGAATGTTGTGAACAAAATATCTCAAGAACGGTTTGTCGTAGAGAAATGAAATTTGGTATGCTAT
>NW_007537213.1:0-204 GCF_000475195.1 Diaphorina citri
CTAAAGTCATATTCATCTTATGGAAAAATTTTGATCAACGATTTCCCCTCTTCTGAATCTTATTTCTCTTCTTTTAAGGACCAGGCAATCACGAGTTGTAGGGGAAGAAACATTCAAATTTCAAATATTTAAACATTCATCAAAACATTCTAACCATATGCAATATTGTCGAGAGAGACCTCACTATCTTTAATTAAACCTCAC
>NW_007537214.1:0-204 GCF_000475195.1 Diaphorina citri
GAATTTCCCTATACTTTTCAACAAAGACGGATATTAAACCCCATTTTTCCGTTGAATTTTTTATCCGTGAGATTTTCAACACCACATTCGTTAATTGTTCTACTTTTCTAGCTACATATTTAAAGCTCATTTATTTTCTCAGAAAAGAATTGCGAGTTTTCTATAGGTGAATGTGTAATAAAAGTTCATGAAGTTTGATTAAGA
>NW_007537215.1:0-204 GCF_000475195.1 Diaphorina citri
ACAGGTTCACTTCACCATGGCCCCGGAAATGAACTACGTCCCGTTATTGGGCACCATGGAACCACAGCAAGGTAAGATATATTGTGACTCGTGTGGTCTGTGTCGTAGCATGGCAATTTTGATCACGTTTTTTGTCCCTCATCAGATGGGCGAGAAGAGACACTTCCCATTTAGGTGCTGGGTCAACACAAGAAAGTAACCTAT
>NW_007537216.1:0-204 GCF_000475195.1 Diaphorina citri
TGAGACGTATTTCATTAATACAACTCAACGTTTGACAAGTGGGAGGTATGCTATATCGCTGCCATTCAAAGTAAGTCCAAGTAATCTCGGTAATTCCTATGAGATTGCCAAGAAGCGTCTCCTCAGTTTAGAGAGGAAATTCCAGTCAAATCCCGATCTTAAGACAAGTTATTCTAAAGCCATCAATGCCTACATGGATGATGG
>NW_007537217.1:0-204 GCF_000475195.1 Diaphorina citri
GAAGTGTTCACATTTTTTTGTCAAGCTTCCCTGAAGCACCTAAAGGCCTTCTCACATATAATAACACTCCCAGTGCAGTTCCTGTATTTATTTAATTCACACATCCATACTTTATTATGTTCCTGCACTTCTCATCCCATGGCATTTCCACCTGAGTGTCAAAGTTAATGAGTAATTAAAAACTCTCCTCCCATCCACTCAACT
>NW_007537218.1:0-204 GCF_000475195.1 Diaphorina citri
ACGTGACGTGAGGTCATGCTACCTTTAGGCCTTTCTTACATAAAAGCCTCCCATTATCCCCTTTTTTGCTTCCACTCCTCATGACGTAACGTGACGTGAGGTCATGCTACCTTTAGCCCTTTCTTACATAAGAGCCTCCCATTATCCCCTTTTTTGCTTCCACTCCCCATGACGTAACGTGACGTGAGGTCATGCTACCTTTAG
>NW_007537219.1:0-204 GCF_000475195.1 Diaphorina citri
ATCCTACGTACACAGGTTGAACAATGACTGCAATGTACTTTGCTTTGTAAAACTTGTAGCTTGTATCATGACATTTGGTACCTGGACCCTCATGCTTAAATGTGGGGTTTACAATTTTACATTGAGTGATGTTGAGTTGGAGTTCTAATGTAGTAAGAAAAGATCACTTTGAAAATAGAACATTGGAACGAATTTATTTTGTGT
>NW_007537220.1:0-204 GCF_000475195.1 Diaphorina citri
TACCTACGAGGGCTTCCAGTACTACGAATGTTGTAATGTAGACAAAAAGTATGTAAATTATAAAGGTGCGTTTTCCTAGTAAACGGATTACCACTGGCTTTGTTTTCTTTCGAAATAGGGAACTTATGTCGATGGCAAATATGGTAATATCATTGAGGACTTGGCGAATAGAGTATGGGAAAAAAGCTCTATGCGCTTTGCTCT
>NW_007537221.1:0-204 GCF_000475195.1 Diaphorina citri
ATTTATTTGTCTCCTGGTTTGAAGAGTTACGATATCATGAGTGGATTCTATTTCTGTGTAATTATGATCTTGAATTATGTAGTTAGTTTTATACGCGATAATTCTAAGAAACTTATGTTGGACAGTTTCCAAGCTCTTGACATGGCAACTGTAATGGGGGGCCCATACCACAGAACAATATTCAAGCACTGACCTGACGTAAGC
>NW_007537222.1:0-204 GCF_000475195.1 Diaphorina citri
GAATTTCTCAGCTTTACTTCAAATAATTAATGATAATCCGAAATATTGGTAATTAACTTTACTCTTAAGCAATGACCACTGACCATTGTCTGATTCTAGGAATTGAAAGATCTATTGAAAGTGGCCCAGGGTGACATCAAGAAAGCGAATGCCCAGGTGAAGAAAGTCTACAAGAGCTGTCAGAAAACTGACAAGGGCATGATC
>NW_007537223.1:0-204 GCF_000475195.1 Diaphorina citri
AAATTTCTTCTGGAAGATAACTCTTTGAGGAAGTGATATGTGTTACTAAATTCTTTTTTATTTTGATATTGTTAAACAAAATAACAGTTAAACAAGGATATTTCTGGTAAATGTACCTTTGAGGGTTTCAGTTTTCAATTTAGTTTAGTGCTATGTGTGAGATGTATTTCCTAAACTTGTTCTATTTAGATTTATTTTGCAGAT
>NW_007537224.1:0-204 GCF_000475195.1 Diaphorina citri
GGTGGACGAAACGCAACATCGGTTCAATTGTACTTGTCCGAGTGGCTATCATGGGAAGATATGCGAGAAGGTGAGTACCAGTTATAGAACGTGATATCACTAGACATAGACAATGACTATGACTACTTAGTGGTTGACCCGTCCTTTGTACGGGATCAGCGTGGCATAAGAGTCATAACTTTGAGGTGCTGCCATTTTGAATCG
>NW_007537225.1:0-204 GCF_000475195.1 Diaphorina citri
TTGATGAAATTATCACCTGCTTTACTTTACTGTCTGCTTCAGAAAATATATATCTTTTTATTAACGTTGATGATATCGCCAACAGTTTGTCTCGTTCCTATGATGGTATCCCCTCGCAGCCTTTGAAAATGTAGAAGGCACCACATCACTTCTAAAATTGATTTTCAGGGGAGCTTTCTAGATTCTCAAAGCATTAAAAGTTCT
>NW_007537226.1:0-204 GCF_000475195.1 Diaphorina citri
ACACAGAGTGCAGAGACTGCGGGAGAGAAAACTTTTCCTCGCCCGCCTAATATTTGAGTTTCGTTTATGTTTTTAGTTCTTGATAACTACAAGTTCGGCCATGCCTTTTCCACAAGTTTGGTTCGTATGTTTTGAAGCGGTTCCGAAACTATGAGTCAAAAGTGGCCATATTTTCGGAACCGCTTCAAAACACATGGGGCTTAA
>NW_007537227.1:0-204 GCF_000475195.1 Diaphorina citri
CAAGAATGATCGTTCTTAGATCAGTCTCAAGTCAAAATTGACCAATCAAATGCCTTGAGACTATGCTTAGCATGAACTCAAGAGCCAGCTCAGAGTTAAAGACATATGGGCCTGTGTAAATCAAACGGGTGACGTCAAAGAAAACCCTTGACACTGTGTTAGTGGTAAAATCAGCCATTAAGGTCTTAAGTAAGAGTATACTGC
>NW_007537228.1:0-204 GCF_000475195.1 Diaphorina citri
ATATCTGAACCTTTGTCTTGAGACTGAGACTGTGGGGCTTCCAGACTCGGTTATATAGCTTGGCGAATGCTTGATTTGCTGCATTTATTCTGTTATTGATTTCGCAGGTAATATCCCCATTCCTTGTTATCAGGCTTCCAAGGTATTTGAAAGTATCAACTGCCTTTAGTACTTCGCCGTTGATGTGGATATCGGCTGATGAGG
>NW_007537229.1:0-204 GCF_000475195.1 Diaphorina citri
TTCACGATCGATCTTTTTAGAGTGGTAATGCCGCCACTGGTCGCTACTCGATTAAAGTAGCTACTCAATTGTCCTTACAAGGCTGAGTGCACCCCAAATTCCAAGCACAGAACCGAAAAAACTTCGAATCCGGGACCCCCTGGTTCGATTCTAACCATCTCCTTCTCTTCAGAACAATACGAGTTGCAGTACGATACCGGTAAA
>NW_007537230.1:0-204 GCF_000475195.1 Diaphorina citri
GGCCCAGGTCATTAACTCCTGTCTGTAGTTCTTTATGGACCTAGGTACTCCCAGCTCCCAGACTAATCTATTTTAGCCAAGCACCTGAGAGCAGCCTAAGACACATTTTGTTCTTATTTATATTAGCTCACTAGCTGAATTCCGTCGCTTCGCTCCGGAATCCCGCTAGTTCATCCCGAGGCATGGCCAAACTTGTGGAAAAGG
>NW_007537231.1:0-204 GCF_000475195.1 Diaphorina citri
ATTTTCAAGACTTCAAAAGTGTATTGTTGTTTAGAACAAGATCGTCAATGGTAAGTTTCTACATCTTGATTTGACTTAGCCACATTATCTGATTTGTTTATCACTCCTTTGGGATTTATTACTCTCTTACCTTTGTTCACGTCTCCGCATTTCTGTGAGGGTATCAGCAAACTTGTCTGGAATGTCCTTTAGATTCTGCTGAGT
>NW_007537232.1:0-204 GCF_000475195.1 Diaphorina citri
GAAGTAATATTAGAGGAAAGAGGAGTGCAATGAGGGGAAAGAAAGGTAGGTACTATGAAGTGAATAAAAGGCGGGGTAAAAAATTGATTTCCAATCTTTTTTGAGGTGGGATGGATTTTTGTTTACTTTTTGTGGGCACTTGATTTATTTTGGGAGGAACGACTTGGCGGGGTCTTTTTTATGCCACGAAGTGGTATTTTTTGG
>NW_007537233.1:0-204 GCF_000475195.1 Diaphorina citri
TATTATAAGAACTAGAAGAAATAAAGAAGAATTAAAAAATCTCATAATATTTTACACGTTTGTACAAATAATAAGTTCTGATAAAAAGACATTTCGGTTATACCTTGATAGTAAGATATTATTTTAACCTCGTATGTAGGTAGGGGTTTTTTTGTGGCCGCGATTTTAGTTTCAACACATCAGATCACAGTCCCTTCACTCAAT
>NW_007537234.1:0-204 GCF_000475195.1 Diaphorina citri
CTGAAACTGAATTCACAACAAATCAGACACTTTCACGTTTCTTGATGCCTTCTTGAGTTTCTTTCTTTCTTGAACTTTCAAGAATTTCAAGATGATTCAAAAAGTTCAAAGCTTTGAGCTCGAGGCTGTGGCCGTGGTTATGAACAGGGCCATCGTAGGACATCGTCGGACTTTTTGCGTGTAAAGTTGGCGGGAAATTCGAAT
>NW_007537235.1:0-204 GCF_000475195.1 Diaphorina citri
ATTGGTTACATGATCTTCTCTGGTTTTGTCTGGATTCTCCAAACACAGGGATTGTGAATTATCAGGTCCAGGGGTATCGTGATCTATTGCATGAATTTCCTCGGATAATTCAGGTGTCTTTAGACATGAAGGTTGAGAAACATTGGGTCTGGGTCTAGGAGTATTAGGAATTGAGTCAGAGTCTTCAAAAATGATAGGGCTGGA
>NW_007537236.1:0-204 GCF_000475195.1 Diaphorina citri
TAAATTAAGCAAGGTCTATAGTAATAACTAAGAATTGTACAATATTAAACCCATAAAATAAACGAGACCTTGTTTAGATTGCTGGGGTAAAGGGACTTTTTAGTCTCATTCGAGCAGGATAAACAAGGTAGGTGCGTGAAGTTAGCACCACAACTTTTGCTGCGAATTTGTACCAAAGCCCATCATTTAGTACCCATTTTGTTC
>NW_007537237.1:0-204 GCF_000475195.1 Diaphorina citri
CTTTTTCCCTATCATTTGACTGACCATATTTCGATATAATATTGTTTGAGTATCCATCTTCTGGCCTATCATTTGATTGATCATCCTTTGGTACATTGGCATTTGATTGACCATCTACCTTATTGTGGTCTGAGTATCCATCTCTTGGTGCATTATGATTCCACTTTCCCTCATCTAAATTATCAGAATCATTGTCTCTTGCTT
>NW_007537238.1:0-204 GCF_000475195.1 Diaphorina citri
CTTCTCTACCTTTAAATGGACTTGTCAAGGGATAATCTATTTTTGAGAATTATTGGATGTTTTGTGCTCTGTAGGTACCTACATACATTAGGGATTTGTCATAAAAGATTACCAAATACTATTTATGTTAACTTACTGTTGTATTCTTTCTAGAACTGCTTGTAAAAAGGCACTCTTTAGTCCTATGCGAACAGTTGATATAAT
>NW_007537239.1:0-204 GCF_000475195.1 Diaphorina citri
GCTTACGTCAGGTCAGTGCTTGAATATTGTTCTGTGGTATGGGCCCCCCATTACAGTTGCCATGTCAAGAGCTTGGAAGCTGTCCAACATAAGTTTCTTAGAATTATCGCGTATAAAACTAACTATATAATTCAAGATCATAATTACACAGAAATAGAATCCACTCATGATATCGTAACTCTTCAAACCAGGAGACAAATAAAT
>NW_007537240.1:0-204 GCF_000475195.1 Diaphorina citri
GTCTACACCTACACTATGCAGGACCATCTAATTGAGCTACGTACTTTTCGACAAAAGTCCCTAATTCTAAAAATTCTAAACTTAGACAAAAATATCTAATTCTAAAGTCTTCAAAATTCCTAGAATTACAAATCACGTATCTTACATACGTACAACAAAAGGAGTCATAGATTATTCTCTAGTTATATCTACAGTGTATAAGGC
>NW_007537241.1:0-204 GCF_000475195.1 Diaphorina citri
AAGACTTAGCACAAGATCTAGAGAGGTTTACGTATTAGTCGCGGTCCGCGAAGTTTTACCTCTAATATACGTGCGAAGTGAGCGCCTAATTTCAAGGATTATCCGGCGAAAATTTATCGTGTTATTGGAAATTGATCTTGAAAATTTATCGTGAAAATTGTCAGATAGGAGATCAAAAAATTATCGCGCTACTAAAAAATTACC
>NW_007537242.1:0-204 GCF_000475195.1 Diaphorina citri
ACGTATACAAATTCTAACCCACTTCTAGATGAGCTAGGAAGATGCGGTTTTCACCATTGGATTCCTTATTTTTTGTATTAGATAGGTCTGGTGATAGACATAGTTTTAATTAATATACTGGTGTGAATCAGTTGGATTTTCATTATAATTGTAGTTCAACTATGTATCCTAAATATATACAGCCCCTTGTGTAACTGACTGACT
>NW_007537243.1:0-204 GCF_000475195.1 Diaphorina citri
TTCCCCTTGCTAAAGGAATAGCAAAAATGTCAGCCCAAAGACAATCATCCTAGGGGCCTAGGGCTGACGCCAAAACGCTCCTGATAGTTGTGTTGCACGACTTGTAGAACACCCTGTATAAGTACTGTTCGCACAGCATCTCATCTTCTTCTTTTCGTTATCTTCTGCGTAGTTGTGTCATTCTAGTGTTTACCTGGCTAACGT
>NW_007537244.1:0-204 GCF_000475195.1 Diaphorina citri
TTACTTCCTGTCCTTTTATCTTTTATGCGAACACACTGTGTTTGACATAATATGAAAAATGAGTTCACCAAACATCAAATGGTTAATACTGATACTCTGATAGAGTTGAAACTTTTTAATGAGTTGCTCTTGAAAATCTGTCGTCAGGAAGAAAAGGAAGAAGAGAACTCTATTGTTGAAGATCCAGATGGTTTATGAAGCCTT
>NW_007537245.1:0-204 GCF_000475195.1 Diaphorina citri
ACAGCAATAAATATCATGTTGGTGCTATACTTAGCGCTGTCAAAACACTTCGCTCGCCTGTTTTTATTGAAACCTAGTCGAGTCCATGGACATTGGACATGTAGGTGAGAGACTAGGTGGACTGGAAATGTTTGATCGACAAAATGAGGTGATAAAACCTTTTGTACTCCCGTGATCTCATCGTGAAAATCTACTGAAGAAGGT
>NW_007537246.1:0-204 GCF_000475195.1 Diaphorina citri
TGTTAGAACTGTGGCCTGGGACTGGTAATTCGGGGGCCGGGGGTTCGAGTAGCGACATAAAAAAGTAGGGTCACTTTGAGATGGACACTTCTTGCTATTTTCCTAAAATAAAATAAAATAATACTGAATAAAATAATACATTCACAGAAGGAATACATTTACAACAAAAATATACATACAACAGAACAGGTTCAGGTCGAAGAT
>NW_007537247.1:0-204 GCF_000475195.1 Diaphorina citri
CCAATAGCTTTCTTCTCAAGAACTCTGAATAAGTCCGAACTACAACATGCTTCCATTGAAAAAGAAGCTTACGCGATTGTTGAAAGTTTGAAGTACTGGCGTCACTATCTCATTGGTAGACCATTCCAAATCATCACTGATCAACGCTCCGTGTCTTTTATGTTCGATCAAAAACATAAAAGCAAGATCAAAAATGAGAAGATC
>NW_007537248.1:0-204 GCF_000475195.1 Diaphorina citri
CGATAAATTTGATACGTTTGAGGGAATGAAATTAAGAGAATTATTGGAAGAGCTGTTAGAAGAGCTAAACAAAGAATATTCACATGAAGAGCCAAATAAAACAATGATATATATCAAGTTATGTAAAGACTTCGTATAAATGTTGAAGTTCCTTTTAATTAAATTTAACAATAAATCAATACATTGGGGTTAATAAGGTTAGTC
>NW_007537249.1:0-204 GCF_000475195.1 Diaphorina citri
CTAAAGTGGACAACTAGACAATAAAGAGATTCTATTGAAAATAAAGAAAGCGATCAACTTACCCACTCCAGCCACATGAATCTTCTTCATCCACGGGTAAATGACCCGGTCTGTATTATTGCTTTCCATTGAGTTCTCATCTATCATCAAGTCACTGCCTCCTTCATCTCCCCCATAGTCGTCATCATCATCCAAATCATCTTC
>NW_007537250.1:0-204 GCF_000475195.1 Diaphorina citri
TTCATGAGAGCCGAAGTTATAAAACATATTGATCCTTTTATTAAACCATTAACACACCGATGTTCGGTCTTTGATCATTATATGTAATTATAGAAATTAAAACAAATAGTCTTTGATACTTTGTAATATTAATAATATTGGCAAGCTGGATAATTATCTTTTAGTCTTCCAAGAGGAAGCCTACTATGATGAACTGTTTGTTTT
>NW_007537251.1:0-204 GCF_000475195.1 Diaphorina citri
TCCTCCTCCATGCCATCAATGTCACTATCTGCCAGTTCATCTTTCAGATCCTGATCATCTTCGGCACCTGAATCTTCAATGTCATCTTCTTCGGAACCATCATTTTCCTCTTCCTCCTCTTCTTCATTTTCATCATCCTCGTCTAAATCATCAGAAGAATCTTCTATTCCATAAATTGAGGTTTCATCCTGTAAAACAATTGAA
>NW_007537252.1:0-204 GCF_000475195.1 Diaphorina citri
GAACATTATCCCTTCAGGATAAAATCCGCCCCGGGCGGGAATCGAACCCGCGGCCTAGCGCTTACAAGGCAGACACAACACCAACCAAGCTAACTAGGCTGGCGCACCTACCCTACTTTATATGGCTCCCAGAGATGTGCAAAATGCTTTTGAAAACCAATTTGAAATGCAAAATGTAAAATGCCTCTAGAAAACCAATTTGAA
>NW_007537253.1:0-204 GCF_000475195.1 Diaphorina citri
GATGGAAAGGGGAGGGCTCATATTTTAAAAAAGTGTTCAACTGATTTGGTACACGTGTTGCCGTTGATTAGTCTTGGGGTGGATTTACATTTTGGATAGGTCAAATATGATTTACATACGTTTTAGCTAGATATTTAATCGTCAATATTGGTTCGGCATATCCCCATTTACTGAATGAGCTAAGCCCTAAATATCATCATATCA
>NW_007537254.1:0-204 GCF_000475195.1 Diaphorina citri
TCCAGCCCTATCATTTTTGAAGACTCTGACTCAATTCCTAATACTCCTAGACCCAGACCCAATGTTTCTCAACCTTCAGGTCTAAAGACACCTGAATTATCCGAGGAAATTCATGCAATAGATCATGATACCCCTGGACCTGATAATTCACAATCCCTGTGTTTGGAGAATCCAGACAAAACCAGAGAAGATCATGTAACCAAT
>NW_007537255.1:0-204 GCF_000475195.1 Diaphorina citri
AGTCATGTAAAATAGTCATGCCATTATTCTGGCATGACTGTTATTCTCTCTGCGTCCAT
Organism: Diaphorina citri; assembly: GCF_000475195.1. Classification (NCBI taxonomy): domain Eukaryota; kingdom Metazoa; phylum Arthropoda; class Insecta; order Hemiptera; family Psyllidae; genus Diaphorina; species Diaphorina citri. The sequence continues at coordinate 60 of NW_007537255.1, forward strand.
GTGCATGCTAGATCTTGGTGGTTATTTCGAAATATCCTGGTAAAGTTCTTTTCCCGCAATCAAATCTATTGGGAATTCCCTCAACTATGTATGAAATAAGTTGAACTTTAACAGATAGTTCGTGGCGTAAAATAGGTTTGTTATT
>NW_007537256.1:0-204 GCF_000475195.1 Diaphorina citri
AACATATCTTCTTCTTTGTGATTTCTTCTCCATTTCCTATGAAACTTTCGAGTCAAAAATCTCAATTCACGACACTCATTATTGTACCATGGCTTCTTGCTATAATTTCCTGTGTACAGAGTGACTTCCTGGATCAACTCATTTTGTATAACAACCTCATCAACAGTTCTTTTTAACGTCTCGTAAACATCAGCTGGCTCTGTT
>NW_007537257.1:0-204 GCF_000475195.1 Diaphorina citri
GCTATTAGTGACTGAACGAAATATTAGAACCTTGTGTTACCTATCAATTATTAAATTAATCACCGGAAAATTTACTAAAATATATTTTCGATGTTCGCGATAGACGAGGACTGGACTGTAGGTACATATGTATAGGTAGCTAGTAGGTACCTACTTATCTCAAGTGCCTAGCGGATGTACCCGTACCTAGAATAGGTACGAGAG
>NW_007537258.1:0-204 GCF_000475195.1 Diaphorina citri
TTTCTTTAGCAAGGGAAATTCAGGCTGGTATACTCCCTGTTTATAGTCCCCCAGCCAGACTAAGCTGGTCTACTCCCTATTTAATGTCCCACAGCCAGACTATTAGAACATAATTTATAGTTATTTGGAACAATAAATTTAATATTTTTCCATCAAGGAAGCTTTTTTTGCTTTAGGGAATCTTTTGCGATAATCACTGACGAT
>NW_007537259.1:0-204 GCF_000475195.1 Diaphorina citri
AGGGATTTTTTTCCGTGGGAATTTTTTTCCGCTATGAAGGTTTTCGTCTGTGAGTTTTTCTTCTACGAATACACATCCCTCAAATGACCCCACAGCATCGGGATAACACCCATCATTACATTACGAGACGTGGAACTTCTTGGAGTGGCGTCACCAGCCATTTTGGATTTCATTCACTCGGGTTCAGATCATAGGCCTAAAGGG
>NW_007537260.1:0-204 GCF_000475195.1 Diaphorina citri
AGTAACTTGTCATGGAATTCTTCGTTCTCGTTTTGAGCTCTTTATGAGTAGTGGGAGAGAGAAATTAAAGATTGAGATCAAGCTAATCAAGAAAATTGATAAAATTGTCATTTTAAAATGTACATAAATTTTAATTCTGTATGTAAATTCATAAATAATCTACTTGCACTTTTTTAGACCATGTCAAAAGGATTAAGTACCTGG
>NW_007537261.1:0-204 GCF_000475195.1 Diaphorina citri
CCCAGCAGAGGCATAGAATATTATGCTAATTTATTTGCAAATTTGACCATATAATAATGGAGCTCTATGGGTTAGGTGGTAGAGAACGTCTCCGGTCTAATCGAATACTTTCTGACATTATGTTTTCTGTTGACTGTAAACGAATACTATCTGACCCGATCATAGGTATGTTATTGTTAACATTATTTCTTACCGTTTATACCT
>NW_007537262.1:0-203 GCF_000475195.1 Diaphorina citri
CCGTCCCTCCGGGAATTTTTTAGCCCGTAATTTATTCGATCGTGATTAGAGAAAATCAGTACCTATGTACCTACCTAAATTGTTTAATATTCAGTTCATTATTATTCTTGAATTGATTTTTTTAATTTACTTTCATGTAATGATTTAAAATCAAGACTAGAGCCCGTTCTCCCTTTATTCCCAATATAATATTTAAGTCACCC
>NW_007537263.1:0-203 GCF_000475195.1 Diaphorina citri
TTACATACCTATATTCAGTGTTTTACGTGTTTATAACATTCATTTCTTTGAACTTTATCTCATCAATTAGAACAATTTGACTGCAATTGCTAAGTAATTCGTCTCAATATTCCTGATATGATTATAGACGACAACATAGATATTGACTTTAGCTAAACATAGATATTGATTTTATCCTTTATACAATGTTGGATGTAGGTATT
>NW_007537264.1:0-203 GCF_000475195.1 Diaphorina citri
AGAAAAGGTCTAGACACTCATCCAGGGTGTAGGGGACTCCTGCTACGAGTATAGGCTTGAGGGCAACTTTGAGATCCCCATAATTCATGTCCCTCATCGACGCAGGCAAAAGGTTGTAAAATTTTACACCCTCATTTAGGAATGTAGCCGTCAGCGGTTTGGAAGAAGACCTGACAATCTTGTTTTTATGACGTGTATCATGG
>NW_007537265.1:0-203 GCF_000475195.1 Diaphorina citri
TACTACGGGATGGGCATGCTACGACACAGACCACAAGCGTCCAATGTAGCAGTTGTTCCATTGCTACGAAATAAAAACAGCGGTGGAACACTCATCTTTAAAAAAAAAATACAACAACGGTCTGGGCTTGAAGAGGAGTAACCTTCAAAATAATTTCTTTCATGTTTCAAAATTTTCACTCCAGACACTTTGGCTCGTGAAGA
>NW_007537266.1:0-203 GCF_000475195.1 Diaphorina citri
AAAAGAGATATTTCAAGCTTCAATTTCTTTAGCCTTGGGCTGAGCTAATGAATTTCTTTCTATAAAAAAGAGAGGATATTTCAAATATGTGACGAACTTAGTACGAAAGCTCACAGTCGCTTTTATCTGCTTACAGCTCTCAGGAATGTCACATCTACGGATTGAGATGTTTTTGTTGACAATATAGGTGACTCTGACACCTG
>NW_007537267.1:0-203 GCF_000475195.1 Diaphorina citri
GACTGTCTGTGACAAAACGTGCTGCTGACTATTAGTATTTCGTGGTGCACTCAGCTTTGTGAGATTTGTGAGGACAATCTGATGTGATCAGTGCTAACAACTACCTATCTGCTAAACAAATCTCCAATCCAATGCCAGTTCTTTCTTTATTTGCCTCTCACATGCAAAAAATAGGATTTTCCATTACATCATGTGCTTCTTAT
>NW_007537268.1:0-203 GCF_000475195.1 Diaphorina citri
CTGACGAAAAACGCCGACCGACCACATCTGAACACGGGAAAAGACAAAGAAAAGAAGAGAGTCCCTGCCGTTTTGTCTTACCTCGACAGAAGCTGGTACCAAACATGGCCACTTCAATGTATGCATTCCGCGTGATATATTTCAATATACTCTCCAGACAGGCAAAACAACACTGTAAACCTTCATAGGCAGATCTAACCCAA
>NW_007537269.1:0-203 GCF_000475195.1 Diaphorina citri
AGTTCTGGTATAGAGGGAAGGACAGGACCGGGAATAGGGAGGGAAATAGCTGGTCGGTGAAAGAGATAGAGAAGGGAGAGATCAAGGGCGAGGAAAAGGGAGCGAGAGAGAGGGAAAATGAGAGAGAAAAATAGCAACACTGCTCATTTTGGCAGGGAAATTTTTCACCTGAGGTATTTTCTAATCCCGATGGGAAAACTATT
>NW_007537270.1:0-203 GCF_000475195.1 Diaphorina citri
AGCAGGGGAGGAGAGAAGAAGAAGGTGAGGGAGGAGAAAAAAGAGGAGGCGATGGAGGACAGAGAGAGGGATTTAGGGGGAGCAGAGAAAGAGGAGGAAGAGAAGAAAGAAAAATGGGAAAATAAATTCTAACGTGTGAGAACTAGAAGAGAGATCGTCGCTCGATTAACATACTTTACAAAACACTTACCTTTCCATTCTCA
>NW_007537271.1:0-203 GCF_000475195.1 Diaphorina citri
CTCTATAGGTACTTACTTCTCGGACGTGGAATGTTGATAGCGACCAGCGGACTGAGGTAGCCCTCTGAGTTCTCATAGGGGAAGAAGTAGCCGGCAAATCCTTGTTTGGGATAGTACTTGATGTCTCCCAGGTTCTCAATGTCTGCTGGGTTCTCCCCTTCACAAGATACCCACACTGTATTCAGCTGAAATGGGGGAAAAAA
>NW_007537272.1:0-203 GCF_000475195.1 Diaphorina citri
GCCAAAACACATTTTGTTTTAACTTTTGGTCAAACCAATTCAGCTTCGTTGACGAACCGTTCATTCCCTTATGGTTTTCTTATTTTCTTATTTTTTTTTTTATTGTTATTATTTTTTAAGCTAACTTTTTTTCCCCCAAGCAATTTTATTTTGTTTCAGTCCTTGCTTTCTTTTTTCAGTTTATTATTGCATCAAATTCCTAT
>NW_007537273.1:0-203 GCF_000475195.1 Diaphorina citri
TGAACCGTTACCAAATAAGCAAGTGAATAGTTGATCCCATGTGATTTTTCACGCGGAATCGAATGGTGAAACTTTTAGGACTGTCCGACTTAATGTAATAGAAAGTCGTGTGATGTTCACACCAGATTTTTATTGTTCAAGTACATGTTAGAACGAGTATGTTAACATATTTTGGTTGCCTACATAATATTGGATACACAAAA
>NW_007537274.1:0-203 GCF_000475195.1 Diaphorina citri
GATGATGGATAAGAAAAAGGAAGAGGTTGAAGAAGAGGTGAAAGGAGAGGAGAAAAAGATAAGACAAAGTTATAGGACATCAATAACTTTGAACTAGAGTACACGGAACAAATAACGAGGTATGGAAATAAATTGGCAAGACGAACAATATCAAATGGAAGATCAACGAAAGGCCTTTGATATCTCTCGCTTCACAAAGGTCG
>NW_007537275.1:0-203 GCF_000475195.1 Diaphorina citri
CTATGCGCATTTATATTGTACATAGCTACTCATTTTCCTCACGAGGCTGGGTAGGCCCCACAACAGCCAGCCACGGAATCATTGCATGATACAATTTTTTGACTCTCCCACGAGCAAGGCGAGCTCAGTGACCACTACGCCATGGGAGCTAACTTATTATTATGTTATGGCGGTCTCTTCCTGATCCCTTGTGTGCCACGTCC
>NW_007537276.1:0-203 GCF_000475195.1 Diaphorina citri
CCTAGCTCATCTAGAAGTGGGTTAGAATTTGTATACGTGAGTCAGTCAGTCAGTCAGTCAGTCAGTCAGTCAGTCAGTTACACAAGGGGCTGTATATATTTAGGATTCGCCCCTGAGACCTTATTTCGTCCCTGAGTTTTATCTCGAGAAATGAAAACTGAAAACTAAAAGCGAGAGAAAATATTAAACGCAGGAAAAGTTTT
>NW_007537277.1:0-203 GCF_000475195.1 Diaphorina citri
CAGGCTTCGTTGTGGAAGCAAATAATCACAGACGTGGCGGGTAAATTTTTCAGGTACCGACCGGGTACTTTACACCTGGAACAGAAAAGAACAGATAGGTTAAGTACTTAGTTCAAAATCATATTCGATAACAGGTGTTTTAATTCAATTCAGGTTATTTTTTATTTTTGCAGTCGGAAAATAAGGGAAAGACTAGCAGAAAG
>NW_007537278.1:0-203 GCF_000475195.1 Diaphorina citri
AAAACTGAACGGGACGCCGGGACACCCCCTGAAATTCGGGACTGTCCCGGCCAATTCGGGACGTTTGGCAAGCCTAACGGTAAAGAGTTTTGTTTCATTGGCTGCTCTATCTGCAGTATTCTGCAGGGCCTGACATGAACCAATCTATGCCAGATCTGTCAGGCAAGTTGCTAACCCAAAACAAACAAAAACGGCAAACCGAA
>NW_007537279.1:0-203 GCF_000475195.1 Diaphorina citri
ATGAGACAGACAACCATCTCACGGTGCTGACAGGATTGGGGGGTTTAAAGGTTAGGAACTTCAACAAGGAACATTTTACTGCTCAGAGCAATTCCAGTCAGAGAACAATGGTTCTCTTTAACACGTCTTCCTGTCCACCCACACCTCAACGATTTGCAGAACTCTTCAGCAAAAACGATTAGCATTCTTTGAACGTGGACTGA
>NW_007537280.1:0-203 GCF_000475195.1 Diaphorina citri
TTTCTCGGTATATCTTAGCATGTCATCCACGCTGAACTTTGAACTTCTGTTTAGTAAACATCACCTGGTCAGGGTGTAAATTCTGTTGACTTAGCGTTTAGGTGACTAATTTCCAGAGGGTCACTGAAAACTTCCAGACTATTTCTCTACAAAAGATAATGCTGAGTCACTCTTTCAAGTTAAATGGACAGAGTCTTTTGGTC
>NW_007537281.1:0-203 GCF_000475195.1 Diaphorina citri
ATAGGTAATAGATAGGTCTAACTGTAGGTATTATGCAGATTCGTAGGACCATAAACCTGCCTACTTATGTATGTATTTTAAATATGTACCCGCATAGGTACCTAAATACATAGGTAGGTACAATTGGTACATACCTACCAATGATTTCATACCCAATAGGTAACTCTAGGTAGGTAGGTACATTATGTCGCATGTCATTATAG
>NW_007537282.1:0-203 GCF_000475195.1 Diaphorina citri
CTCCATCAGCAAGCACATACCTACCTATTGCAAGAATACCGCATCTCAACATTCAAATACTGAGTGATGAATTGCAAAGAGAAGGTGAAAAATTTCGATCTACCCTTATAATATTTTGAAAAGATTACCTAATGTCGGTGTTGTGAAAGAATTTTAAATGTGAATCCCTGGACTATACTTACATATTGGTGCATTAAACTAGA
>NW_007537283.1:0-203 GCF_000475195.1 Diaphorina citri
GGCGGGAATCGAACCCGCGGCCTAGCGCTTACAAGGCAGACGCACTACCAACTAAGCTAACTAGGCTGGCAACCTACAATTTTAGTGTTGTATTAAGTGTAGACACTAGACTTGACTTTCTATCAGTCTTAACACAGCGGGAGGCCAAGCTGCGCCAATTAAAATCATGCTGATAATATCGGAACAAATTAATTCTTTAGAAT
>NW_007537284.1:0-203 GCF_000475195.1 Diaphorina citri
ACTTCTTTAGGAAGTTAATTTCATTTGGTCAACTTGGTTCTAAAAATCATTATTCAATCTGACGTTTGGAAGAGAGGTTCTAATTAATTTCCAAAATAATATTTCTTAATTGTTTTAAAAAATTTTAAGTGCTCATCATTATCTGAAAGTATTGCGAAATAAATATTAAATTGCGAAATCAATTAAAGTTAAAGGATATCTAA
>NW_007537285.1:0-203 GCF_000475195.1 Diaphorina citri
CACAAAATGTCGTATAAGCAACGTATTTTAATGTGGATTCCCACTAGGCACGACACGATTTTTTCCCCCGAACGACACTAAATGTCGTATAAGCAATGTATTTAAATGAAAGAGTTCCCACTACACACGACACGATTTTTTCCCCCGAACGACACAAAATGTCGTATAAGCAATGTATTTTAACGTGGATTCCCACTAGGCAC
>NW_007537286.1:0-203 GCF_000475195.1 Diaphorina citri
CACCGCCCGGTCCAGTCCGTTGAACATGAAATAATAGCCACTTGGACCTGGGTAAATAACATCTCACACACGAATACTTAATGATTGTATTTAATGTATCTCTCCAGATGTGAACAATCCAGGTATTTATGTATCTCCCCATATGTGAACACTCCAGCAAGAACAGCATGCTAGCACTTGGCAGAACTCATGCTGATAGTCTT
>NW_007537287.1:0-203 GCF_000475195.1 Diaphorina citri
TTATCTGTAGTAAAGCGGAGTTTTTTACAACTTTAGTAGATATCACAGCATTACTACGAGTACATGCCTCTTTTTTTTTAATGGATTGCTACCCCTTACAATAGAAATTTAACAAATAATGCCTCTTTTGCAATCAATTTCCATAATCTTTTTACACTCGTAATGCCGCCACTGGTCGCTACTCGATTAAAGTAGCTGAATGT
>NW_007537288.1:0-203 GCF_000475195.1 Diaphorina citri
GATAACAAACTGAATATTAAACAAAGTAGGTACCTACATATGTACCTACCTAAAAAATTCCCGGAGGGACGGGTCCAGGGTCTCCACTCCAAATTTTTAAAAATCACTAGATTCGAGGAAAAGAGATCACTAGATTTGACTTGAAAATCACTAGATTTCTAAATTCTCCCAAATGGTAGTTTATTCGTGGGTTTTGAGGGTAG
>NW_007537289.1:0-203 GCF_000475195.1 Diaphorina citri
TATATGACTTTATTATACAAAGCAGAACATAAATGTACATACTTACCATATCCCAATTATCTCTTGGAATTTTATTATATTATACAGGGTGTTTATTTAACAAACGAGCGAGATATGGCTCATTCCATTAGATACACTTCATATGTTTTTAATTACCTACCATAAATAAGTAGATATAATCCTAAGTATCAGTACATAGTTAT
>NW_007537290.1:0-203 GCF_000475195.1 Diaphorina citri
TCCCTAGTCACTAAACCCCGACCTCCACGCAATATTAAGAGATCCGTGATGTCATTAAAACCCAACATCAACTGTTTCCTACCATATCCAACAATAGATAAGGAACACTTGAAAATCTGCAATGGCGAAATTCATACCAAAACAGTAGAGGACACAATCCAGAACTTCAAACCGAATAAAGTCCTAAATGAAGCTCCCCCACC
>NW_007537291.1:0-203 GCF_000475195.1 Diaphorina citri
AATACATTGAAAATTACAAATAAAACACCCCTTCCAGGTTTTCATGTCCTGGAAGGGCACTCAAAATCGAAGCCGCATAAATAATCGTACTCGTCCTAATTACAATTTCATTTTACATACACTCATTAATAATTTCAGGATATTTTACATACACTATACACTCATTTCCAATTTCAGGATATTTTACATACCTACACTTTGTT
>NW_007537292.1:0-203 GCF_000475195.1 Diaphorina citri
GAAATAAAGTATCAAATAAATCATTGAATTTTTTAAATTAATTTATTTGTTTTAATTTAAATTCTACCATTTTTTTTTATATCGGTAGGTACTCGTACACTCTTTACAGAGCACAAAGGTGTCCTATGTTGTTGTTGTAGTAGCCAAAGTCCCATCAGGTTCTTCCATCCCCATCTGTTACTGGTAGGCCCAGGTGTTCAGCC
>NW_007537293.1:0-203 GCF_000475195.1 Diaphorina citri
AAGCTATTTGATTCATACATGGCTTAGACTGCCTAATGTATTTGTCTATAGGTATTCTTGTACTCTTGCCTGCTATTTTGACTCGTACATGGGTTTTGTATGTTGTTGCTTCTTGTTCATGCTTTTATGAGTCTTCTTATTATTCTTACCTGCCTACCTGATGCTTGGTGTTTTCTTACTATATTCTTGTAACTTTTGTTATG
>NW_007537294.1:0-203 GCF_000475195.1 Diaphorina citri
TTCAATCTCTACTCATCTAGGCCCCGCCCCAAACTCATCACGTGTCGAAATTTCAAAGATCTCAATCTGGAACACTTTGCTCGTGACGCGGTCGCTGCCGATTGGAACTCAGTTTACTCTCTCCCCGACATCGACTCCAAAGTTCTTGCCTTCAACAATCTGGTACTTTCTCTTTTTGACAAGCACGCCCCGTTTCACACATT
>NW_007537295.1:0-203 GCF_000475195.1 Diaphorina citri
TGATCAAGAATTGCAGAGCTCATTCAATTTAATTTAATTTAGATATTTAACAAAATGTGTACATTAATATTCTGCAAACGTAATATGTAGAAAGTCGTGTGCTGTTCACACCAGATTTTTATTTATTAGATTCATTGCAAATTGATACACACTCCAGAGTCCAGTGTACTTGATGGTTTTGCAAATCGTTTTAACCTTTCCCA
>NW_007537297.1:0-203 GCF_000475195.1 Diaphorina citri
GGCCATTCTAAACGTCACCTCGTTGGCTGCCGTTCAACCAATGCCGTCTCTCGGGTTCTACTGTGTGGGCAAAGCAGCGCGAGAGTCCTACTTGAAAGTGCTGGCCACGGAGGTGCCTAGTTTGAATATACTGAGCTACTCACCTGGTAAGTAATAGAATAGATCTAGTTTATCCTGTTGGGATAAGTCTGAATAGTCCCTTT
>NW_007537298.1:0-203 GCF_000475195.1 Diaphorina citri
ACATAGGTACCTACCTAAATACTGAATATGCTTACTTCTGAAGCAACTACGTGGGTACCTATTTAAAAATTAGGTTCACTTATTTTTCTAAATCTCTATGAACTTAGATGGGTAAGTACTTACAACAAAAAATAGTGATATCCCCCCCAAAAAAACACTTCGTGTTAAAAAATTAACGTCAAGAGTTACCCTCCACAAAAAAG
>NW_007537299.1:0-203 GCF_000475195.1 Diaphorina citri
TCCTCTCCTTCCCATCTGCCTCTTCCTCTTCTCCCCATCTGCCTCTTCCTCTCCTTCCCATCTGCCTCTTCCTCTCCTTCCCATCTGTCTCTTCCTCTCCTCCCCATCTGCCTCTTCCTCTCCTTCCCATCTGCCTCTTCCTCTCCTTCCCATCTGCCTCTTCCTCTTCTCCCCATCTGCCTCTTCCTCTCCTTCCCATCTGC
>NW_007537300.1:0-203 GCF_000475195.1 Diaphorina citri
GAAACAAGAGACCCTTGACTATAGCGTATTCGGTATTAATTTGGTGCTGTTACCAATTACTTGATCAGATAGATGCCTGATGCCTATGGAATTTAACCTGAAGAAGGAAGCGTCTTTGTGAGAGGGGAAACGTAGATTCCTCCCCGTATTTGTCGATAGTTATAACTTGCCGCGAACAATAAAAAGGTCTACGGTAATGCAGG
>NW_007537301.1:0-203 GCF_000475195.1 Diaphorina citri
GGCTTTGGAGCTTCAGAGTCACGATCTGGAGATCATCCATCGAAAAGGAGCGCTGAACCATGTTCCGGACGCTTTGTCACGCATTCCCAGCTGTAGCAGCGGCGAATCTTTCCCTGTGTGCGCATTGAATATTTCGGATTCTGAAGAAGATTCCTGGTATTCCCGTAAGCTGTCGGCTGTCACTGAACATCCTGAGCGCCATC
>NW_007537302.1:0-203 GCF_000475195.1 Diaphorina citri
CTTTGTTACTGCGTTTTTGTATCCTTGCAACCCGAATGTTTTTGAAGACCCAAATATCTCTACTTGTACAGAATTGGTTATTTTTGATCTAACTGGGCTTTTGGTATCTCTTTGGTGACATGAATAGCAGACCGAACTCACTCGTAATTTATCTTTTATTTTTACATCAGTATAAAAAGCGTCACTGAAAAAAGCTTTGTTTT
>NW_007537303.1:0-203 GCF_000475195.1 Diaphorina citri
TAAAAAGTTGGGTGAAAATACTGAGATCTCTGAAACATTGAAGTTTAAGTGAAACAGGAGCTTTTTTTACTTTCTATTCTTTCTATTACCCTTAGGTAGTACTTAAGTAGTTGCTTTTACTAGGTCCCCTTCTAAGTACTTCAGTATTTAACTGGTCTACTTTAGAATGATTCAGGTCAAGTAAACTTCAATTAATTTTAACT
>NW_007537304.1:0-203 GCF_000475195.1 Diaphorina citri
GACTTACAGTAGGGTTAGCTAATCCTCAGCAAGACATCCATGGACAAAACCTAACGAAAAAGCTATTGAAGATCGCTCGGATCTTCGACCTTAGTTAGGAAACAGCTTTAAGTCCATCCACAAAAAGCCCAATCTGAGGTAAACAGCCATAAAGGGTAGGTTGAGCTTATACGAATCTTGAACAAGCATGATGTACACTAATC
>NW_007537305.1:0-203 GCF_000475195.1 Diaphorina citri
AATGGTGCTACTTTTAGCACTCTCTGACTTACAGTTGAGAAGTTGCGGGTTCGATACTCCCCTGTGTCAACAAATTTTTATATTTGTAACTGAGAAACAATTTTGTAATTGGAAAACTTGGATGAATGGGGAAAAAATTGCCGGTCCTTTGGATTCCCAATTAGACCGGTTCGACTGTAATCCCCACCCCCATTCAAGACCTG
>NW_007537306.1:0-203 GCF_000475195.1 Diaphorina citri
GATTCGAACCCGGGACCTTCTGCATGGCAAGCAAGCGCGTTACCACTGGACCAACCGTGCCCCCAGTCTTACTTTGTTTGAGCAACTATCACAGAACAACCAGCCCGCGTACCCGGTTGAAAATTAATTATCTCGTAAAGCTGTGTGCACACTGGAACACTTAGTGAGACGCTCGTCGATCAACGCGAAGAGGTGACTCTAAT
>NW_007537307.1:0-203 GCF_000475195.1 Diaphorina citri
GCCATTCACTATCAGGTAGACCTGCCAGGTAAACCTGATCAGGTATACTTGACACCTGATTAACACACTCATACACACCATCAGGTAGACCTGACAAGTACAAATGATCAGGTACAACTGACACGTGATGAGAACACACACACACTTCTGTAGACGACCTGACAAGTACGGCTGAAAAGGTACGAATGTCAGGTCTACCTGAT
>NW_007537308.1:0-203 GCF_000475195.1 Diaphorina citri
TGTTGCTAACTTATTGACAAGTCCAATATTCACATGCTTCGTCAATTCTAGAGGTCACACTTTCTCAGTGACCATATATGGCGCCCCCCTGTATACATATGGATAGTATGGATACATATGGTCCTAACGATGTGAGCAATGATATGACCAACCCATAATATGGCTGGTCGAACGGAGTGAAGTTTCAGATTTCAACTAGAGTT
>NW_007537309.1:0-203 GCF_000475195.1 Diaphorina citri
GCTATCCTCGAAATAATTCTCATCCGAAATTCTGCCGTTGGTATCACCTCCAATAATAATGTGATCCGTTTGTATACTTAAATCTTCCAGCATTAAATCTAAACATTCCATTGCTTGTTCCATGTCATAACTTGGGCTAATGTATACATTTCCGAGGGTAAGAGCCAAGTCTTGACTAAAACGTATCTTGATGAAGATCCACA
>NW_007537310.1:0-203 GCF_000475195.1 Diaphorina citri
TCTAAAGAATTTCAAGAAAGGAAACGGAACTATGCATTTAGCTCCATTTTACCATAAAACATAATAAATCCATTAATTGTCCTATTTTATAATGGAACATAAAGAGGGCGTGATTATTGGCGAGTATCCTAAAACGTCGTTAAAGAGACTTGACTTTCTCTTTTCTAAACAGCATTTTCAGTTTATGTAGGTGCATCTACCTA
>NW_007537311.1:0-203 GCF_000475195.1 Diaphorina citri
ATTGTTTACACAGAGGAACAGAGAAAGAGAAACGATCTCCCCTAGTATTCTTTTCGTCTGTGTAAACATACTGCGAAAGATAGGAAGGAGGGAAAAGGAGAGAAAGAGAGAGAGAGAGGAGCCTGTACAAAGTCCAGTCTTTTCATCGGGAGGAAGAGAGAGAGGGATGAAGCTGTAGACACAATGTCTGTGATTTGTGTCTT
>NW_007537312.1:0-203 GCF_000475195.1 Diaphorina citri
TGTTAACATACAATTTGATTTCCATGACTGAGACTATGTTTGATTTTATTCCCAGTTAAGTTTAGAATGACAAATGCCATTAATTAAAAGTGTACGGTTTCATGTCTCAGACGTAAGTATTGAAAATAAAGCCATCATTCCTCGCCAACTTTTGGCTCACAAAAACTTTCATCCAGGTACATATGGAATGTCTACATCTAAAC
>NW_007537313.1:0-203 GCF_000475195.1 Diaphorina citri
TATGTATAGAACTCAACTGGGTTCGACACTGACGACTTTCTTCGCATAAAACCATGCTGGGCAAGCGATTTTTTTTTTCAACAGCTTTGACAGAGGGAACTATAACTGGCTATGGTCTTATCATGCCGAAATCGAAGAGAGAAGGAAGACAGGATAGGAGAAAGCCAGCCGTTCCGAGAACGAACATCATCCCATCAGGATAA
>NW_007537314.1:0-203 GCF_000475195.1 Diaphorina citri
AATCTAGTGTTATTAGAAAAAAATTAGCTGAAGAGAGATATTATGAGAAAACCTCTTTTTTGGCCGCCATGTTCGAAATATCCTTACGGTACGGGATTACGGTACATCCTAGAAAAAAAGTGTAGAAACATAAAATGTAGAAAACAAAAAAAGAAACAACTTTTCAATTCATTGTTGTTGGAAAAAAATTACCGGAATCGAGA
>NW_007537315.1:0-203 GCF_000475195.1 Diaphorina citri
TTTTTTTTCTAAATTAATTTCCGTTTTCTAAAATAGGTAGGTACCTACCTACTGGTAGGCTAAATTCAGACGGGTGTATGAAAAATTCAAAGTCGACCATCCAAAAAAAAAAATCTGGTGTGAATATCACACGACTTTCCTTATCCTATTGAATGGTGCTTATTTGGGTGTTCTGTTGTAACATTTACAATATCTCTAACCGT
>NW_007537316.1:0-203 GCF_000475195.1 Diaphorina citri
GCTCAGCGCAAGACTGGCCTCATACGCGTCTCGTAGACGCGCTACTCAAATAAAGACCCAGTGTCCCATACTTTGGACATTGGGTCTATAAGCCCACAAAACACAAAATGTCCTGGGCCTTGAGGACTTATAAAAATATTGAATCCAAGATATAAACAAAGTTTTACGTACGGTATGGTTATTGAGCATGAACTGCACTTCAT
>NW_007537317.1:0-203 GCF_000475195.1 Diaphorina citri
TATCCCAGAAACCCTGATATTCCTCTATTTTACCTGAAAATTTAACTAAATCGATTTTGGGGAGATGAGAATATGAATTTTTTACAAGACCATTATCAGAACCTCCTGAATTCCCACAGATTTTTTCTACTTCTAATCTCCTAATTTCTAACTCTTGGAGTCTGATTCTACCTTCTCTCTCTTCTCTTTCCCGTCTCTCTTCT
>NW_007537318.1:0-203 GCF_000475195.1 Diaphorina citri
AGGAGATTCGTAGAAGCTTCACCCATAATCTAGGGCTGTTTGCCCCTACACCTAACCCTCGGCTTTTTGGAGTTAAGCACCCCGGGTAGGGAGAAAGCCAGCCGTTCCAAAAAGGAGTATAAAGCTTACCCCTGGCAGGAATCAAACACTAGACCTAGTTCTTAAAGCGCTACCTTCCAAGCCCACTAGGCTAGCATGAGAGG
>NW_007537319.1:0-203 GCF_000475195.1 Diaphorina citri
CAGACTAAAATGTGTGCGTTAGGTCGGTCATTCTCTGTCAGGTAGATCTGACAGATGCGCCTGTCAGATCTACCTGATAGTAAGCTGGCCTTAGGTGGCAGGGAACACCTCCGACATTAAACTCCCCTTCCACATTTTATTGTTACTTATGTACCTACTGTTTTCAGCTAAACTAATTCAAGCACTGAAGATCCCTGGTGTAT
>NW_007537320.1:0-203 GCF_000475195.1 Diaphorina citri
GCACGTTTATTTTCTGGTTTTTACCTACAATAGGATTTAAATGTTGATTGAGTACTTGGATAGTAAAATTTTAAAAAATATCGATTTCAACATTCAACTTTTTCATTTCAGAACGTCAAGATAACACGAGCACTTCCATTCACCGATCAAAAGTTCAAGTTCAACTGTTGTACATGACTGAAGTTAGCTTGAGATCGTAGCTC
>NW_007537321.1:0-203 GCF_000475195.1 Diaphorina citri
GTTTCAAAATGGCGGCCAGAAAAGGGGGTTTTTTGAGAATATCTCGTTTCCGGTAACTTTTTTCTAATAACAATAAATCAGAAAGTTGTTTGTCTTTTTATTTTCTACATTCCATACATTTACACTTTTCTCTAGGATGTACCGTAATCCCGTACCGTAATGATTTTTCCAATATGGCGGCCAAAAAGAGGTTTTCTCACAAT
>NW_007537322.1:0-203 GCF_000475195.1 Diaphorina citri
ACAGGCCTTCTTCCCTCATCTTTTCGAAAATAAGATATTGAGCCTGAAAGGAAAAACGTTTGATTTTTATTCATTATATCTAGTACCTAGTGAAATAATAAATGAAATGCGTTATTTATTGCCTCGTAAAAAATGACCGAGTTTGGTTAATTACCAACTAATATTAGACCCACCATAGATGTAACATGAAGACGTGCAGACGT
>NW_007537323.1:0-203 GCF_000475195.1 Diaphorina citri
GAGGTAGACGGAGAGGATGATCAGGTAGGAAATTATTCTGACTCAGAGGGGATTCGATCACGGGAGCAAAGGTTATCAACGGATTCTTGAACCAGATCTGAAATACAATATGCCCTCACGTGACGTGAGGGCAGTGTTTTTCTACCATTGTTCATGCCGGGCCGATCACTCACGCTCAGACCTTTTTTAGCCCGTCCTTTCTA
>NW_007537324.1:0-203 GCF_000475195.1 Diaphorina citri
CAACCTTCTCTCAATTTCAACTTGGCAATGTTTTCCTTTTATTTTCATGTTAATAATAGGTACCGTATTTAGGTATTATTTAGAGAAGGAAAAACATTGCCAAGCTAAAATTAAAAGAAGGTTGGAGGAATTGAGATCCAGCATTTTTAGCAGACACGAAAAATTGGGAATGCAGACTTGGCCTTAATTTTCTGACCTCAATG
>NW_007537325.1:0-203 GCF_000475195.1 Diaphorina citri
AGACAAAAAGAGATAAAGTAGACGTTGGAAAAATAAGAAGAAAGAAAAATATCTTGTATGAATTGAAAACAGAAAAAGAAAAAAAGGTAAAGCGTATTAAGAAATATAGGAAAATGGAAATGGTCAGTAGAATCACCTTATGGAAGATAACAATACAAAGTAAAGAGGAAGCTCTTCTAAACACTTCCCCAGTGGAATAACTG
>NW_007537326.1:0-203 GCF_000475195.1 Diaphorina citri
TTGATTGCATACTGTAGAAAGTTACAACAATACAGAAAATTGGGGCGAAAGGAAAATGTGCTTTGTTAAACATGAACTTCACTATTGCCCGATCTTGCCACAGAGAGTTTTCAGTTAATCCAGAGTTAAAGAGATAAGGGTCTGTGTCAATCAAATGGGTGACGTCAAAGAAAACCCTTGACACTGTGTTAACCCTCAGTGGT
>NW_007537327.1:0-203 GCF_000475195.1 Diaphorina citri
ATTAGAAGTCACTTTGAAATTCGCTGAAAGTTTGCGAAAACCTTTGTTGGCAATATACGTTGGCAGATATGAAATAGATTGGGGATTTTAATGCAAAAATTGGCAAAGAGGAGATTTTTCACCCAACAATTGGAACTGAGAGCCTGCATGACACCAGCACAGACAACGGGATTAGACTGGTAAATTTTGCAATTTCAACAAGC
>NW_007537328.1:0-203 GCF_000475195.1 Diaphorina citri
TAGGTAGATACTTACATGGTAATTCATTATTAATACTTCTCGTCTGATGGCCTTGATATTGCCCAAGGTATATTTCCAGTTTTCATCAGATTACACCCAGGCATATGTAGAACTTTATCTCGCAATATTATTATTATTGTCTGGTGTAAACAACTCAATTCGGAATTTATTTCATTAGGTACCTACCCACCTACCTACCAATC
>NW_007537329.1:0-203 GCF_000475195.1 Diaphorina citri
ACAGAAGTTTTGCCAACTGTTTTGTTGGGTTTGCGTATGACACTGAAAGAGGATTTGAAGACAACTCCTGCTGAACTGTTGTATGGGCAACATCTCCTGCTACCAGGTGATATCTTCATGAAACGAACAATTAACTTGGATCCAGAGACTTTTCTATCCCGTCTCAGAAATATTATGCAGCGTTTGGTTCCTGTGGTTACTTC
>NW_007537330.1:0-203 GCF_000475195.1 Diaphorina citri
ATGGCAATTGTGCCATGGGAACTGACTGCGTTTTATGCGTGTGACAATGACAATACTCCCCTGATGTGTATGTGGTCGACTAAATACCTGCCAATGTGACATGTGGTCCGCATACACATAGAAGTTGTAAATCCCTCAGTCGGGAATCGAACCCGTAACCTAGCGATTACAAGGCAGACACGCTATTTTGATAGGATCGTACC
>NW_007537331.1:0-203 GCF_000475195.1 Diaphorina citri
AATATTTTCCATACTCGTCGTTGAAAAAGGAGTTAATCCTGAAATCCTTTCCACTTTCCTTCAATCTTGAAGGTAAACAAATAACTCGGTACTGAAACTACTGAGCTATTCCATAAAACACGTCCCGATCAAAAACTGACGGAAGGACTGAAAAATCAGAGCTCAAAATCAATAACCTTTCATAACCAGAAAAGGGTTCAGTG
>NW_007537332.1:0-203 GCF_000475195.1 Diaphorina citri
TACCCCTCTCTCTATATTCTACTCAAATCTCACAACCGAATATCTTAGCACGGTTCCTGATTCCAAATTATAGGTATAGGTATACCTATATGTCGATGCGTACAGACTACAGATATCTACCTAATGTACTTATCAACAACTTCATTTCATGTGGCTGAATGACTGGTTTGAGAGGTCAGTTCAGTAGTGTTTATTTCAAACAA
>NW_007537333.1:0-203 GCF_000475195.1 Diaphorina citri
GTTTTCTAACATGGAAGGATACACATCGTCCGACCAAGAAGGTAAAACTAAACAAAATACATAGGTAGGTGATAAGGTGCGTTGTCCGAACGGCTGGATTTCTCCTATCCTGTCTTCCTTCTCTCTTCGATTTCAGAATGATAAGACCTTAGCCGTTACAGTACTTACAGTTCCTTCTATCACGCCTCTTGGGGGAAAATGAA
>NW_007537334.1:0-203 GCF_000475195.1 Diaphorina citri
ATATCCTCATATGTGATCAATTCGATCTCGAGTTGTGATCAATTTTCCGTGGCAAAACACGGAATATTTTGATGCAAATAAATTCCTGAATTACCTGAACCAAATGCGGATTGTCGATCTTCGTCAGAATTTCCAACTCGCGCGGAAAGAACTTGTGCAGAAAATCTTCCGGAGCGTTCTCCTTATCGAATATCTTGCACGCA
>NW_007537335.1:0-203 GCF_000475195.1 Diaphorina citri
CACATTTGTGAACTACATACCAAATTTCAAGTCTTAAGCTTATACCGTTCCCGAGATATTGTTAAATTACACCGAAAAGCTCCAAAAAGCGGTTTTTCCACACATTGTCGACCCCGTCGATCGAGGTCGACTGAAAGTACTCTCCCTCGACAACATAGATTCACCTCGTCGGACGACCATCGATCGACTATGTGTGGACACAG
>NW_007537336.1:0-203 GCF_000475195.1 Diaphorina citri
TTTCATTTGTGTGACATCTTGGCTTCACAAGTTTTGCCTGTGGTTGTCATGTTAGTCTGTAATCATTAGAAGATACGACAGAGATTGGAAATGTTTTCATCCAAAGGTGGTATTTGTTGTTCTATGGGTGTATCTCTTTTGGCGTCATGATCTTCAACCTTTTCATCTCCCAAATTTTAGTGATTTTTTTATTATTTTTATTC
>NW_007537337.1:0-203 GCF_000475195.1 Diaphorina citri
TTTATTACTGTAGCCGCTTTTGTACTGCCCGTTTAGGTGCTTGTTTAACAGTACTTGCCTACCTAAATAGGGAATTAGGGACACAAGCCAAGTTAACAGTTATTCTTATTGACTTCCTAAGTGCCTATAAATAATAAATCATAAAGCGAAAATGATTCTTTTAATTTCTAATCATTTGGAGTTTCCCATTTTCTATTTCTCCT
>NW_007537338.1:0-203 GCF_000475195.1 Diaphorina citri
AAAACATGTAACCATATAGTTTGCCTTACCTGCTATTAGATTGGGCGGTTTAGGTATTGGCAACCCGGAAAATAATCTCATTAAGTAGTAAGTACAACACCTCCATCTTCCATCTGGTCGAGTAGGTATTGAGCACAGCAATGCGAGAGAAAAACACACAAAATATGACAGAGCTGCTGAAGACGCAAGATCATCTTTCACCC
>NW_007537339.1:0-203 GCF_000475195.1 Diaphorina citri
TTCATAGGTCGTCGCGACAAATTTCAAGATTAGAGCTCATTTGTGTGAGAAAATGTGAAAAAAATCCCCCAAAAACCAAGTTTTTTGGTTTTCTGGCTTTTTGGTTTTCTAAACAAAATTTGCATCACCACTTTCGTGTTCCTAGTAAAAAGACCTTTAATTTGATATATAGGTCGACCAGGTTTGGATAAGTCCTTCTATGG
>NW_007537340.1:0-203 GCF_000475195.1 Diaphorina citri
AGTATACATCCCTACTACAATAATAAAGGAGGCATAAACCCCAAAAATAGGTAGGTACACACCTTTTTCATACCCCCGGAGTAGCAGGGTTTTCAGTACTATTCCTGCAGGATAAACAGCATTCTATGGTTGTCTTTAAGGACTGGAAATTCAATCCGGGTTAACCCTTATCAATGTCTGTTAGGTACCTACACTGCGGCACT
>NW_007537341.1:0-203 GCF_000475195.1 Diaphorina citri
ATGGTACCTATCCTTGGAGCTAAAGATTGTGAAGCTTTAGGTTTGATACAGAGAATTAAATCTCTTAGTAAAATCCCAACTGAAAAGGAACTGATTGAAGCCAACAAAGATATCTTTCAAGGTATTGGTAAAATTAAGGATGTTGACTATAAAATCAAAATCAAAAAAGTGGACAACCCAGTGGTTCGACCCCCACGAAGAGT
>NW_007537342.1:0-203 GCF_000475195.1 Diaphorina citri
ATACCTCGAAATCAGGTTGTATAGCCCTAATATACAGGCTTTCCTGCTATTTAGCAGCATATGCTACCACATCGTCTGTAGTGTCTGTAGTCTGTACTCTACTGTGGATTTCTAGAAGAATGTTTCATCGGATCGTCAAATTTCATTCATTTGATCAGTTTCTGGACAATTGTTTGGCCAGACATTCACTATCAGGCAGACCT
>NW_007537343.1:0-203 GCF_000475195.1 Diaphorina citri
ACAAGGGTGTCAGTGGGACAATGTCTTTTATCAATTCTTTCTACTATAGTACCTGTAGCTTCTTTAGTAAGAATTTGTGGAAATCTAATATAACCTACACTTACTCTATTTTAGTATGGTTCAAATCAAAAACAATATTTAACCGAACTTTAACACATTATATTTAAACCTCACCCAAACTTAAAATTAGAATAAAAGTGTAC
>NW_007537344.1:0-203 GCF_000475195.1 Diaphorina citri
TGGTGTTTCCAAACAGAGGTAGGCTAGGGTTAGGCTTGAAAAATACAACAAAAAGCAAGCTGAAGCCTAGGAGACTTGTGTATGTTACCACTTTGATCTTAAATGCCCTAGTGCTTGCCAAGCCTTGCCTAGCACTGTTTGTAAACACAACTTTAATCATCTCGTAGAAATCGGGGATGATGTAAAGAACTGGTTTACCCAAA
>NW_007537345.1:0-203 GCF_000475195.1 Diaphorina citri
CTTCTCGAACTTGAAGCACCTAGCGGTACACGCGTTTATTGCTCTTGTATTCCCGATTTAACCCTGTGTGATGTTAATGGTCCCATATTTAACACATCACCGAGTTCCCGAATTTGACCAATAGGTATGAAAGAAAGTAGAAATCATCGATGAGAAAATGTGATACCTATTCCAGACGAGCAGACGGTGGTTTTTTCCCCGCA
>NW_007537346.1:0-203 GCF_000475195.1 Diaphorina citri
GGTTTTCACGAAAACAGGAAAAACCCAGGTTTTCCACGAAAACAGGAAGTGAGCCTTCTTGACTTTTGTCTCCAAAAATTAAAACTTTTCGCAGCTTTCGTCGGGGGAGAGAAAAACCACACGTTTCTGTGTGGCACTCAAGCATGAAAGCTGCGACTTAATTAGCTTGAACTTTTCGTCAGAGTTTTGAGAACGAGGAGACT
>NW_007537347.1:0-203 GCF_000475195.1 Diaphorina citri
AGTATGTTTGGACATGAGGTTAGGGGTATCCAGATAGATTTCATCAGAGAAGTTGGTGCCGAGGTATCTTATTGTCTCTGTATTATTAGTTATGGTTTTAATGCATCCACGGGTTGTATAGACAGCTGTACCATTCAATTTGCCTTTTGATATGTGAATTCCTTGGCTCTTGCTTGGGTTCATACTAAGGCCAATTTCTGCCA
>NW_007537348.1:0-203 GCF_000475195.1 Diaphorina citri
ATCTTCACAAAAGGTTTTTCAAGAATTTCTAGAACGTGTTTTGAAAACTAGGTAGGTATTTATTTTATTTTCTCTTACTTATACAAGTAGAGGAAAACACTTAATTTGGGCTTGAAAATCATTCACGAAATTAATGTGGAGACGAAAATAAATAAATTGGACAATGAGAATACTTGGCAAAAGGTCCAGCGTTGACGACTGCT
>NW_007537349.1:0-203 GCF_000475195.1 Diaphorina citri
TCGAATGGTGAAACTTTTAGAACTGTCCGACTTAATGTAATAGAAAGTCGTGTGATGTTCACACCAGATTTTTTTTAATTGTTTTGGCGTTTTGACTTTACCCATTTTGAAAAGTAGGGTTTGTGTTTTCAGATTTGAAAATGAAATTGTTTCTTTGAACAATATGTCACTGAATTCGAAGAAGGTCTTCTTGTGGCTGTCAT
>NW_007537350.1:0-203 GCF_000475195.1 Diaphorina citri
TTGTTATCTATTCTGTTTTATTGTTTCACGTTACAGTCGATGAGCAGTTGAATATTTTAATGTATTAATTTGCCTGTTAGAAATGTTCTACAGGCTTCGCTCTGGAGTCGTCTCAGAGTTGTCCCTCTATTTCTGGCATTGAGGAAGGAATGGTGCGATCAAACCTGGTGGTGAATCATGTTCGAACGAATTAACGAAACGAG
>NW_007537351.1:0-203 GCF_000475195.1 Diaphorina citri
CATCCAGCCGTCTATGTACAATGCTCCATCAATCAAGTGCCAATGGAGTGAGCAGCAAATCACAAAGCACACAGCAATATTATATTCTGCCGGAACCGAGAGTTCACTGAGGTATTCAAGCTCGCTATTATAAAGCTTGACTACGCGGCGCTAATTATGACAAGTTTCAATAAAAGAAAACCACTATGCCAGGTTACAGGATG
>NW_007537352.1:0-203 GCF_000475195.1 Diaphorina citri
ACCGGAAGGTACGCGTTCGGTGCGGACGCCTGGAGAATATTTTCTACTACGGGATCCGCAGTGCGTGCTTCATAACTATGGTGGCCCAAATCCTCACTATAAGTGGCGAAGGCTTCTCCCATGTCGATCACTCTGGCTATACGTCCGTGCCTTACCGTCCACTACCACTTACCAATGTGTGGATTCCCCTGCTAGATCTGAGT
>NW_007537353.1:0-203 GCF_000475195.1 Diaphorina citri
CGCGTTGTCGCTTGTAATACCAAACTTATGAAAATGATAGAGATTCTATGGGAGTCTCTATCATTTTCATAGGATTGGTTTTGCAAATTTGCAGGTAACTACCTAACTACGCCCTACTAAAAGTCGCGCAATGTGCCGCAGTCCAAACTGGCGTAAAATTTGTGTATTGCATGAGTACCAGGGAAACCTGTCCATTTTCTCGT
>NW_007537354.1:0-203 GCF_000475195.1 Diaphorina citri
GTATAGATGAAAACCACTAAAAGGCGGTCGAAAGCCGCAAAAAAGTGGTCAAAATACCGTCAACTTACTTACAATAGGTTTTTAGCCCGTCCTTCCTTTATTATTACGATAGTAATAAAAAAGGTATATTGTATTTGTATTCCATTGTATTCGCTTCGGTGTCGTCTGTCTGTCCCCATAGAAGGACTTATCCAAACCTGGTC
>NW_007537355.1:0-203 GCF_000475195.1 Diaphorina citri
CCGCTCAAAATGAAACATTCCATGGACATGGACTATGCACTTACCAAGTTGGCGTCTTTCTTGGATAGATGTTTCTTCTTGAAGATCTTCTTCCTGAAGAGACAGATGAGAATGGAGAAGACTAGAAACACGGTGGTAAAGATGACAATCGGCAACACTGTCACTAGAATGTTGAACACAGAGGGCGGTGTTGTCGCTGTGGG
>NW_007537356.1:0-203 GCF_000475195.1 Diaphorina citri
TGGGACTGGTAAAGTTCCCAGTTGGCTTTCTCGTAATTCCAAATTTGTAAATTTTCATCAGGGGGTGGGGGGTTATGAGGGCTTTGTAATGTTATCATAATGGGATAGTGGTCAGAATGAAACAGATCATCTGACACTTCCCATTGGATGTCGAGAAATAGAGAAGAGGAACAAAAGGTAAGGTCAATTGCTGAGTGAGTGAG
>NW_007537357.1:0-203 GCF_000475195.1 Diaphorina citri
ACTATGATAAGATGTTAGTGATAAGAGACGCAACGCTTATTAGTGAGATCAGCTGTTATGCTTTTGAATTATTAGAAAATAAATGGAAAACCAGTGCAATGCTAAACAGTTACCTAAATGGTTAGTGCAGTGCCAAATATTCTATTGTTGTTTACTCAGTGTGATTCTTATGGCACAGATTTAAACGGATGCGGTGCCGGTGT
>NW_007537358.1:0-203 GCF_000475195.1 Diaphorina citri
GAATGTGTTCTCAATAATGACTGTCCAAGCAACAAAGCTTGTATCCGAAACAAATGTAAAAATCCATGTGTTCCTGGAACTTGTGGCCAAGGTGCAGTTTGTGATGTTATCAATCATGCTGTTATGTGTACTTGTCCTCCTGGAACCACAGGAAGTCCATTTGTTCAATGTAAACCAATACAAAATGAACCTGTGTACACAAA
>NW_007537359.1:0-203 GCF_000475195.1 Diaphorina citri
AAAACCAAAGAGATGGGTGGCTTATGATTGTGTGTGTAAATTGTTTATTTTACATACATATATTTTATTGTAAAAAAAAAAATAACAACAACAACCTTTGAAATTGAAATACATCGATAAAAAAATTTTCGTTTACGTAGTTCATCTGCCGCGGAACATTGGAGTTCGAAACACGAAGAACGACGGAGCGTCCAAACTTCGTA
>NW_007537360.1:0-203 GCF_000475195.1 Diaphorina citri
GAAGAAAGTGATTAGTAGGAAGTGTATCAGAAGTAAAGTGTAGCAGAAGACATTAAGTAAGTAGAAGAAAGACCCAGTAATTTTTCCAAGTACTTTGTAATCAGAAAGGACCTAATAAGTTCAATAAGAGACCTTTGTTTGTAAGTGTTAAATAACCTGTCCGAAATATCAATAAACTTTATGTATGTGTATAAATATTCCAA
>NW_007537361.1:0-203 GCF_000475195.1 Diaphorina citri
CCCGGTGCGGATTTTATCCTGGCCGGATAAGGTTCGTTCGAGGAACGTCTGGCTTTTCCTATCCGTCTTCTTCGCTTTTGGGACGATAAGACCTGAGTAGTTACAGTTCCCTCTATCAAACCTCTGAGTTG
Organism: Diaphorina citri; assembly: GCF_000475195.1. Lineage (NCBI taxonomy): Eukaryota > Metazoa > Arthropoda > Insecta > Hemiptera > Psyllidae > Diaphorina > Diaphorina citri. The sequence continues at coordinate 132 of NW_007537361.1, forward strand.
AGTTACATTGTTAGATACACCCAAGAAGCTTGCTAATCTCGATATTGAAGAACTTTAGGCACCAACTTTCAA
>NW_007537362.1:0-203 GCF_000475195.1 Diaphorina citri
TTTGACGTACTTATTTTGCTATTTATTAAAATTTATTTATTTATAAATTTTACATCATTGACATTACTCTATATATAGCTATATTATTTTTATATCATTGACATACGTATATATTTATATTATATTATTTTACTACCATTGACATTATTTTACCCAGGTGTTCATATACCTAATTTCCATAATTATTTTACATCTTTGGTTAC
>NW_007537363.1:0-203 GCF_000475195.1 Diaphorina citri
ACTTCTCATGCCTAGCCTAGTCTCTACGTCTTAATCTTTAAAGTTCAGCGAGCTAATTTCAATTCAAATCCGACTACAACAATAAACACTAATGTACCTCTTCACAACTCAAGTCTTTCTGAGAGCCTTGGAGTCAGAATTGAGAAAATTGAAAACGCCGTTTTTCATCCTGAATCAAAGGGGCTACGTTTCGCTCGCCCCGA
>NW_007537364.1:0-203 GCF_000475195.1 Diaphorina citri
CTGGAGGTTGGTGGTTCGAGTCCAAGTCAAGTCATGAAATTTAGCGTAGTGCATTAAGCAGGGAACGACATTTGTGACGGGCATTTATGCTTAACACAATTAAAATTCCTTACCAAGAATGCTCCCGCGTACCACAGATTGAGAACCTCTGATGTAGAGAGGAGAAACATAATGTATTCTCTGTTCCACTAGACATGGTTTTC
>NW_007537365.1:0-203 GCF_000475195.1 Diaphorina citri
ATCTATAAATTAAAAATTTAAAAAACATGGTTTTACTTAAAACTAAAATAATAAAAAACTGAAAGTAAAAATGCCCTAGAAACTAAAATATAAAAAAACTGAAAGTAAAAAATGTCCTAAAACCTAAAAATAAAAACTGGAAATGAAAAATTCCCCTAAAAACTTTAACAAAAACTGAATGTAAAAAATGTCCTAAAAACTAA
>NW_007537366.1:0-203 GCF_000475195.1 Diaphorina citri
AATGTGTTTCCCATCTAAGGAAGAGGCTGAGGTGTGTTTCTCATCTAAGAAAGAGGCTGAGGTGTGTTTCCCATCTAACAAAGAGGGCTGACTGAGGTTTCCCATCTACGAAATTCCTCCAATGGAAAGAAGGTAAGTGAGGGGATGAAGAACAGGAATGTTGGGCTGGAAGAGATCACTTGAGAGTATTTTACCACATGAAA
>NW_007537367.1:0-203 GCF_000475195.1 Diaphorina citri
GTCTTCAAGGGGGCAAAGATTTTGGAACACCCCTTGTTATTCAAAAGGTAAGATGTTTGTAAATTCTTCACATAGGTAGATATTCATTTTCACTTTTTTCCATATTTATTACCAGCACGTACCTTATAATTATTATTGGTCAAGAAAACTTTCGTCATTTTTTATTGATTTATTGTATATGAACCTACCTGTAATACATATTG
>NW_007537368.1:0-203 GCF_000475195.1 Diaphorina citri
ACACCTTTTTTGATTTTGCCGGAATTATGATTGATATAAACGTTGAGTAACGAGTGGTTATTAAATTTTACGTAAAACTTGGTAAAAGTGCTAGTGAAACTTTTTCTTTGTTAAAGACAGTGTACGAGGAGTCATGTTTGAAAAGATCAACGCTTTTTAAGTGGTTTAAACGGTTTCAAGATGGCCATGAATCTGTTGAGGAC
>NW_007537369.1:0-203 GCF_000475195.1 Diaphorina citri
AGCCGGGGGACCTTAAACGAGGAGCAGACCAGTGTCTTGCTGTGGGACTATAAATAGGGATCAGAGCAGCCAAACCCTAACCAGCCTGGCTAGCTGGAGGTTACAAAGGGGTTTATCATGCTTCCAAGGAAAAGCACAGCTCCTCATGATGGTTGACTGCGATTCGGGACGGGCCAGGTAATATTGGCTAAAGACCATCAACC
>NW_007537370.1:0-203 GCF_000475195.1 Diaphorina citri
CGAAATTTTTTAACATTTTGGTCTAAAATCTTCAGAAATTCAGTCTCATCGAAATCCTAATCTTCAGCTCCGCAGGAATTTTTTTTTAAAAAGCATGAACCTGAAGTTTGTCATTATACAGTCTACCTGGGGGGATGAAGGTTAACACAAAAAAGGGGGAAATGAGCAGCGCCGCAGGCGAAATTTTTGAAAATTGTGAGCTA
>NW_007537371.1:0-203 GCF_000475195.1 Diaphorina citri
TATCCCATATTTAGACTGTGCTGTTATTGTTGCTTGTTCTCTCATTAATGTACAATCACCTCTCATTCAGTCTTGATCTAAAGGCTTGATTATAAAACCACCATGTAGATCCAAGGGTACCCTTGTTTTTTTTTTTAATTAGATTTTAGACCTTAGTACAAAATATATGGCTGTACATGGCCAATTGTCATACATGGGGAAAA
>NW_007537372.1:0-203 GCF_000475195.1 Diaphorina citri
CAGGGATAGCGCGGTGATATGGGTACGACACAGACCACACGAGTCTGATGTAGCACGGTAGCACGTGTTTCGTTGCTAGGAAATAGAAACGGCGTTGAACCACTAATCTTTTTCTTTGACAAATTTAATGTCAAACTGTGAAAAAATGGTTTGACAAATATCCTAGAAGTACAGGTGGGTATGTCCACACATAGTCGATCGTC
>NW_007537373.1:0-203 GCF_000475195.1 Diaphorina citri
TCAAATTTCTTATGAAAGTGAAAATCAGTACGTTTCCGATCATTTGATGAATTATTCCATCAGGTTGTTTTATAAATACCTTCTTTCTTTATCAAGTTGGCCGTCAAGCTATCATCTTGAAAGTCTCAAATCCCGTGGAGTGAGTTTTAGAGTGATATAGGACAAATAGTTAAAAGTGATTGATGGATTGTGATTTCTTGTGG
>NW_007537374.1:0-203 GCF_000475195.1 Diaphorina citri
TCTAGGCAACCATGCCGCATGCGGCGTAGTCATTTACACTGAAGCAACAACAGGCGATCATAGATCGCTCTATCTCCATAACCACAACACCTAGAAAGCTGAAATTTGGTAGGAATATTCCTTTGATGGTGTAGGTGTGCAATAAGAAAGGATTTTGCGAAAATCTAAACCGATCCTGAGATATGATCAATTTTTGATCGCTA
>NW_007537375.1:0-203 GCF_000475195.1 Diaphorina citri
GTGTTGAATATTGCCGCTGAGCGCAGCAGTGTACGGAGGGGTTTTTCGTTGTTTTGTTTTGATAATAATTTTTAGGCCTTTGCCGCCATTGTCCTTTTTCAGTCTGTCATGATAGCGTCTGTAGATAATCTGATTTTGTGCTTTTCCAAAATGTCTTTTTATGTTCAATAAAGTTCTGATTCTGAAGTTTAATCTTTCCAACA
>NW_007537376.1:0-203 GCF_000475195.1 Diaphorina citri
TGTCTTTCTCTGGTGGGCTAGGGTCCAGCTCAGGCTCGCTGCCTATGGATCTGACATTGTAGTAGGGTTCTTCTGCCTGTTCTTTGTCTGGTGCGGGTGGGGTTTGCTCTTCTTCTTTCTTTTGGGATTTATTGAAAGTATTCCCCTTGGCGGTTATCTCCTGGAGCACCTTGTTCATTTGATCTTTGATTGATAGCTCTTTG
>NW_007537377.1:0-203 GCF_000475195.1 Diaphorina citri
CTGGGCAGGAGAATGAGTAGCTTGTACTTCTCATCCTAGGGACAATTAATCAAATCTTTAATTAGTTTTATTACCTCAAGGAATTTCAATTAATAAATCAAGAAGATCAAGAAAGTCCTCAAATCCCAGCCTAGTTAGCTTGGTTGGTAGCGCGTCTGCCTTGTAAGCGCTAGGCCGCGGGTTCGATTCCCGCCCGGGGCGGA
>NW_007537378.1:0-203 GCF_000475195.1 Diaphorina citri
TCTCCTTCTCCCTATTTCCCTTGTCTGTTCCTCCTTCTCTTTACACCTTCCTCCATTTCTCCCTCTCTCTTACATCTTCCTCCCCCACTGTGTTTACTCTGTGTCGCTTATGATGTTTCTTCTTCGCACATTATTCTTTGTCATTTTAATTTTCCTACCATCTTAATTAACATTGAGACCCGCTCATGCATGTAATATCCCAT
>NW_007537379.1:0-203 GCF_000475195.1 Diaphorina citri
CATAATCGCGAAATCCGCGAACATAATCGCCAAATCCGCGAATATAATCGCCAAATCCGCGAACAAAATCGCGAAATCACATAGGTACGATATGTACATAGGTACGGTTTAATACAACATTTTCTCGTTTAAAGGTTTAGCAAAGTGGAAGAGCAAACTGATGAAAGCATGACAAATTTAAACAAGTTAAGAACAAATTCTGA
>NW_007537380.1:0-203 GCF_000475195.1 Diaphorina citri
AGCCTCTAATCCACCCAACTCATTCCTACTTCTAGTATAATTTCTCTTTAAAACAGTAGTCATGGTGGATAAAGAAAAACAATACAAATAAAAATCAAAATTAGAGACAAAAACATGAACATACAAAAAAAAGAAAGGAATAAAATCCAAGTACCTAGATACCTACATTTTGCTACTAGCAATTTTTCTCAAGGAATAAAAAT
>NW_007537381.1:0-203 GCF_000475195.1 Diaphorina citri
TGTGTCTCCTACTATCATCATTGTCAACTCCTGGAAGGATATAGGGGCAACTTCGAAGACTTCTTCAAGATATTCTTGGACGGACTTGGTAAGTGAAAAGAAAAGGAGAGAAATGAAGGAAAGATGAAAGAGAGAATAAAGGAGGAAGGAAAGGAAGGAAGAAAGAGAAAGAGAGAATAAAGAAAGAAGGAAAGGAAGGAAGA
>NW_007537382.1:0-203 GCF_000475195.1 Diaphorina citri
GCTGAAATGGCTTTTGAACTTCAAGAATCCTGAGGGACAGGTAGCAAGATGGATTGAGCTTCTTCAAAATTACGACTTCGAAATTCAACACCGAAGCGGCAAAGCTCATGGCAATGCTGACGCAATGTCCCGGCGCCCCTGTAACCCCGACTGCAAGCATTGCACGCGCATGGAAGACAAGCAAATTGTTACCGACGTGCGAC
>NW_007537383.1:0-203 GCF_000475195.1 Diaphorina citri
GCCATGTACCTAGTACTTGGAGAAAAAGTAGAGATCAAGTACCATCATCTCTTTCTCCTTTAGAAGTGAGGGGAGATATGTTGCATGTTTGCTTGCATGTTGAACTATGCCATCTGAACCTTTCCGTACTTGGTTGAATTTTGTGTCCCTTCTTACTTTCATTATTCTAATTTCATTTGATTCGGTGGCGGCTTGGGTTGTTA
>NW_007537384.1:0-203 GCF_000475195.1 Diaphorina citri
TCAGCCCATAACAACGTACATAGGCAAACTTAATAAGCCATGCATAATATTCTACTATTAATAAGCTCTGGGCTGCCTATAATAGGTCAAACAAGACTGGAAATAACTAGAAAACTAAGGACATCTAGTTTCTGGACCATTATACAACCATCCTTTGGTTAGTTTTTACACATGCAACCTTTTACATGTATACAAAGCACACA
>NW_007537385.1:0-203 GCF_000475195.1 Diaphorina citri
GTGCAAAGAAAGCTACTTGGAAATTCCACTTCTTGGTTCAATCATCAAAATATTCCTCTTCAGTTAGAAATGATATTCCACTCCTCTGGAGTTGAGAGTAAACAGATCACTTAATTCAAGTCTGGGGGTCACCCATAGCCCATAAGGACCTCCTGGAGGGTCAAACATTTTGTGGTAACGACCCCCCTGAATGGTGAATAAAT
>NW_007537386.1:0-203 GCF_000475195.1 Diaphorina citri
GCTGTCCAAGTATTATCTGCTCATTTAGGTCCTCAACCACTGCAAAAGTAGTGACTAGTTTGATGCCACCCAGCTGTACCACTTTGGTTATTTTTCCAAGGATTGGCCGCTTGCTATTTTTCCAACCTGCGGAGACTTCCAACTTGCCGTCACTAGAAATAGAACAAAGGTCCTCTGGGGAAAGCACATTTTTGTCAATAAAA
>NW_007537387.1:0-203 GCF_000475195.1 Diaphorina citri
GTAAATGGTTATTTTGTAAATATAAAGGTCCTGTAAGTTAGGTACATCTAGTATTTGGTATAGGTCGTCAGTGTGAAAAAGTCGAGGTTTCTTCAGTATAATCCTAAGTAAAATGTTTTGCGTCTGTTTAAGTCTGTTTATTGTGTTTTGGTATGCACCACCCCATGATGCAATACAATATTGTAGGAGAGATTGTGCAAGAG
>NW_007537388.1:0-203 GCF_000475195.1 Diaphorina citri
AAATGCCACTGATAGCTACTTATGTGTAACCAGTCCTTAGAAATGCCACTGATAGCTACTTATGTGTAACCAGTCCTTGGAAATGCCACTGATAGCTACTTATGTGTAACCAGTCCTTAGAAATACCACTGATAGCTACTTATGTGTAACCAGTCCTTAGAAATGCCACTGATAGCTACTCATGTGTAACCAGTCCTTAGAAA
>NW_007537389.1:0-203 GCF_000475195.1 Diaphorina citri
CTCGTGTTCGAATGGCTAATGGAAGTATTATTACCCGCTCGATATCTCTTCTCTACCCGCTTGAGATATCTGAGGAACCAGAAAACAACATTAGTGTCCAATCTAGAGACTCAACAGAGTCCACAGCCTCACAAAGAACAATTCTGTTACAACCAGAAAATAACCAGATCAAAGACTTGGAAAAATCTCCAGCCTTGCAACCA
>NW_007537390.1:0-203 GCF_000475195.1 Diaphorina citri
TCTTACCTTAGGGCTGTTAGCTCAGATGGGAGATTTGTGTTACTGCCCATTCTATTTGAAATAGAATCATGCACGTGAGGTGACATGACGTGACGTGATGTGATAGTAGTTTCTACTTGAGAGCCCTTACCTTAGGGCTGTTAGCTCAGATGGGAGATTTGTGTTACTGCCCATTCTATTTGAAATAGAATCATGCACGTGAC
>NW_007537391.1:0-203 GCF_000475195.1 Diaphorina citri
TCTTCCATTTAACATTATCCCAGTGCAACATTCCCTGCATTCCTCGATTGCTTTTTCGATGTATACGTTGAAGAGGTAGTAGGATATTTATTCTTACCTCAGTTTGCTCTCTATCTTGTCATGACCGGCAATTTGATCCACTGCACGCTGAGCCTCCAACCATTGTCTCTGATACAATGCCTGAGTGAATACCAGTAGCTGCT
>NW_007537392.1:0-203 GCF_000475195.1 Diaphorina citri
TTGTGTGAGATATGTCACTGATGAACCAGTAACCTAATTCCTTTATTTGAAAGATGTATGGAGAAAGACATCACTATCGTATTTTACAAGTGGTTAGTGGTCCAGTGAACTGTAGAGCTCGCTCGGAAAAAGGCCCCCTTGAGGTCTAAAATTCAATCACCAAATTTCCTCTATGCTAACAATATTCTGTTCAAGTTTTGATT
>NW_007537393.1:0-203 GCF_000475195.1 Diaphorina citri
CGAGTGCACCCCACAAGTCTGTCAGCTAGCTAGACCATCAGTACTAACCAATGTATTGCCGCCCATAAGACAAAGTGCACCCTTGAGCACTGAAGAAGCAAAGGAGACGGAGCACAAAAAAACAAGGGGGACACAATCCTGGAATTTTGAAGAAAACCTGACATGATCTCTCTGAACCCTCAACCCTCCTGCTTTCAAAACCA
>NW_007537394.1:0-203 GCF_000475195.1 Diaphorina citri
AAATTTATTATAAGTTAACAGCATTGAATATTGTTACATTGAACTTTAACTAAAACAGCTGATAACAAACCATACACCACAGGTATGATAGGTATTTACTTTTGATTCCATATACTCATATTATGTACCTATATACATTGCTACATTGTACATGGTATACGGCAAACGGGTTTCAATTAAATACAACATGTAGATACAGACAA
>NW_007537395.1:0-203 GCF_000475195.1 Diaphorina citri
TAGTTTTCATTCTTCCTCTTTTCCACTTACAACTTCTCCAATCCCTTTTTCCTTCTCCTTCTCTTTTCTTACCTCCTCTCCCACTTTCGCTTTTTCATACCTCAAAAATGTTTACTTAGACTTGTCTTATCAAAGTAAAGAGAAATGAACGAGATTGTGGGATTTTTCGACAGTTTGAAAGAATTCAGCATAAAAAGTGCGTG
>NW_007537396.1:0-203 GCF_000475195.1 Diaphorina citri
CATTCCTCTTTCAACGCCGTTCGAGCTTTTCTCACATTCTTTTGCACAAAATTCTTCAGTCCATCTTCTCAGCATACTATTTTGTCTTCCTAAGTTTCTAATTATTATGCTATTTTTTTTTTTTCTCATACTATTTCGTCTTTCTAATTATACTATTTTCTCTTTATTTCTGTTTCTCTATTTTTCTTTTACTCTTTATACTA
>NW_007537397.1:0-203 GCF_000475195.1 Diaphorina citri
CATCGATTTATTGCCGTTTTTTAATTGGTGACATCAACTTTAATTGATGTAAAATGTTGAGTGTTTCAAGCGGCACACATACAATTGTACGCATTGAGTCCTCTTCTGCCGCGGCATCAGCAGGAGTTGAATTTTGTTTGGCTAGTCTTTGTGTTCGGTTTTGCAAACCGATTCAGTCAAGGTCGAAAGAGTTTCGAACCTTG
>NW_007537398.1:0-203 GCF_000475195.1 Diaphorina citri
CACCACTTTCGTTGACCTAGGTACCCGCAAACGGGCTGTAGAGCAAACGTTGGTAAGATTTTTTTCCCGATTTTTTTTTCACCCCTTGAACTTCTCCAGTAAACGAGCGCTGGCGCTTTTCTCGAACAAAATTACCCCCCACGGACCACACTCATTGGATGAGAAATTAAATTTGCCATCTTTTGAGATATGAACCAAGGACC
>NW_007537399.1:0-203 GCF_000475195.1 Diaphorina citri
TGTTTCAGAATATATAGGTAGAAAGATATATTTAACCACAGATATATTGGAACATGTTCGGAGCTACATAGATATATCACCCCTGCAGATCTTAGGATCAATGATCTTTAAGAATAAACATAAATAATATAATCAGTAATCACGTTGATGTTAGTAAATAATAATGACAACAATAATATTTATATGTATCTATTACGTACTTG
>NW_007537400.1:0-203 GCF_000475195.1 Diaphorina citri
AAAAAAAATACAAACGCATCAGTACAATGCCCAAGTTTTATGGGTTTATTGTTTTGTCCGCCTAAATGCAACTTGGGATAAGTACCTAAATGCGAATTGAGCTCAAAAATACAATAAAACTTCTCTAGATCTTTTATTATTTTTTTCGGGGAGCAATGACCCTCTGATGCTGTGGAGCAAAAAAATAAAAACTTACATCAGGG
>NW_007537401.1:0-203 GCF_000475195.1 Diaphorina citri
TGTATAACCTCTACCTTAATCTCTCACCTATTTTCTCTGGAGATTTTCTCAATTGAAATCGCCTTTGAAAGAGGAATAGCCTGGTTCAATCCCCAAGTGAGTCAAAACTTTGATATACATATCATGTCAAGAAAGTTTGACCGCTTCAAGAATTATATTTATTATCAACCTATTCAAGACTCTGAAATCTGAGTTGATATATA
>NW_007537402.1:0-203 GCF_000475195.1 Diaphorina citri
AAGAAGAAGAAGAAGAAGAAGAAGAAGAAGAAGAAGAAGAAGAAGAAGAAAAAGACACTCATTTTGATGTTAATTTCGGTTAAATTACCTAAAAAGATTTGGGCCAAACCAAACGTCCAACAATACTAGAATTGATCATGCTATTGAACCAATAATTTAAATTATTGTTCTCAAAAAAGTCTCCCTAGAATCTTCTTCTTCTT
>NW_007537403.1:0-203 GCF_000475195.1 Diaphorina citri
AATTGGTTCATTTCAGTTTAATTTGACAGTAATAGAAAAATAAAGTTTGGCATAGTCTACTTACCTAATTTTGGTACAGTTCAAAAATACAAGGAACAATAATTTTCTCAGAAGAGATAAGTACATATTTGCATTTGAGCATCTCAGTTAAAGCTAAAAAGTTCAATTTTAGACAAAGTCATATTCTAAATTTTCACAGAAGT
>NW_007537404.1:0-203 GCF_000475195.1 Diaphorina citri
AACATTGAAGATTTCTACGTTGCGTTGGTAGTTGGTAGCTACAACGTGCTATTTTGCATTTTATTCGTGTCAGTGGGACTTCCATGTTTGGTTCAACAGCGACTTGACTGTTTTTGGTAGCTTCTAGCTTTGTCGCAGGTTGACTTAACATTCCATATAGGAATAACCCAATGTGACGCAGCATGTGCTTTGGAATGACCTGT
>NW_007537405.1:0-203 GCF_000475195.1 Diaphorina citri
TTGAAGTTAACCCCCCTGGGGCCGACCCTGGCTCTGGCCGAAATTTGGCGACTACTCCAAAAAAGATTTGGACACATTCCGTAGCCCGGATTATTTATCGTTTGCAAGTGTGTTAGTATTTAATGTGACTATAATTTCAATTTCCATGTAATAATTGAATATTTATTTTACCAATATTATTTTGCATATCTTTATTATGATTT
>NW_007537406.1:0-203 GCF_000475195.1 Diaphorina citri
GTAGGGACAGTACGGTAGGGGAAGGAAGTTTCTTCTAAGTTAAACGCAAAAAAGTTGGACATTTCAATTGTTTTTCCCCCCAACAATTTTTTAGAAGGGATTATTCAGCTTTAGACTTTGTTCCCCTCACCTCATTCCTCAACTCATTCCTCAACTCATTTCTCATAATCAAAAATCAAAAAAAATTGGCTCACGGCTCACCT
>NW_007537407.1:0-203 GCF_000475195.1 Diaphorina citri
CTTCAAGGAGAGAAATGTGTTTTATGAAAATTTCCCTCACACCTTCTTCCCTCTTTCTCAACTTCTTCCCTTCTTCCTCCTCCTCTTCTTCCTTCTTACTCTTTCTTAACTCCTTCCCTTCTTCCTCCTCCTCCTCTTCCTTCTCCCTCATTTTCTCACCTACACCGCGCCTTTGTGTTCTGATTATGATTAACCCTTTTAGA
>NW_007537408.1:0-203 GCF_000475195.1 Diaphorina citri
CCTGCATGGGCTGATGGAACTTGGTCTGTAGAAGAGAGGAAACCCTCAATTTGTATCGTACGCAATGTCACATTTTCCTTTATTCCTGCCCACGAATACACTTAGCTTTATTTATATCAGGCATCAAAATACAACATTTGTGAATGACATAACATTTCCATTTAAGCTTAAATAATGCATCAGTTAGGGCAATTTTGTATAAA
>NW_007537409.1:0-203 GCF_000475195.1 Diaphorina citri
TCAGATTAAAAAGGAAAAGAATTGATCAGGTAGTGCGCAATAAAAAATTGAGGAATCTGAGGAAATCTAGGTATAACTTAACATGAAATTCAAATTTAAATAAAAGCACCTAACGTAATCCTACCCTAGGTACTTGATCTCTTCATAGGCAAAACACAAATCAGCTTAATCAGAGATTCTTAGTCAGGACAATGTAGAAGATA
>NW_007537410.1:0-203 GCF_000475195.1 Diaphorina citri
TCCCTCCCTAGCTCTCTCTCACACATTTCTCTTTGGACTTGCTTTCTCTCTCCCTCACAGGGCTACCTCTTTCTCTCTGCTTCCTCTTTCTCTCTGCTTCCTCTTCATTACCCCTTTTCCTTGTGCTCTTATTCCCACGTCTATCACGTCACGTGAGCTCACTTGACGTGATAGTAGTGTGTTTCTACTTCTACCTAAACTTT
>NW_007537411.1:0-203 GCF_000475195.1 Diaphorina citri
TTTTTCGATGAGTTACAGCGTTTTTTGTAAACACACTTTTCAAGGATTTTGATGAAAAATTGAAAACTTTAAAGTTAATAAATCAGTTTGACGATTTTCATTTATTGCCCTTTTTGCAACCAGCTCCTCAATCGCGATCTCTAATTGTATTTTGTAACATTAGTAATGGGAATTACTTTTTTAACAACAGTTAGGTTAGGTTA
>NW_007537412.1:0-203 GCF_000475195.1 Diaphorina citri
CGGCCTTGGTTGGTGGTGGTAATGTAGTTCTTGGTGGTGTTGTTGTCGTCGTTGCTGTTGTTGTTGTTTTGTTTTGTTCTGTTGTTGGTGTGTTGTTGTTGTTGTTGTTGTTTGTTTTGTTGTTTGTGTTGTTTTTGGAGAAAAATTCGGCGCGGCGATAGAAAGAAACAGGTGGACAGGGATTCATAGTAACGTAGGAAATT
>NW_007537413.1:0-203 GCF_000475195.1 Diaphorina citri
TGACTTGAGACTGATCTAAGAACGATCATTCTTGTTCATAAAAACGAGTGTAGTCCTTTAAGTCCTGCATCAACCCTCAAGCGTTGTACCGAATCGCGGGACACCCTGTATACAGCGTGTAAGTCCTTGTGTACAACCCTGTAGATTTTCTTCATCGTGTTCTGAATCATTCACTCCGGGAGTTAATTGCCCAGCGGATAGAC
>NW_007537414.1:0-203 GCF_000475195.1 Diaphorina citri
AGTAAACTAATAAACATATATCCAACAAAAAAATAATATATAGGAAACAAATAAAAACGGAAATTTAATTGTGTCAAGTATGATGAATTCTTGTACCTCGATCAAAATTATAACTGGACTTGGACTCGAACCAACAACCTCCAGATCCGAAAGCAACCTCCAAAACACCGTTCTAACCATTACACTACTACTGAGGTTGGTTT
>NW_007537415.1:0-203 GCF_000475195.1 Diaphorina citri
CGCTCTAATAAATATTAATAAAATAAAACCTGTTATCTTGCGGCTCGACTACTACTGGCGATGGCGTACGGTATTTTACCATTTAGATTGGACAATAACTCCCCCTCCAGTTATGTAGCTTGTTAAATATCATTTTATCATTGGTTCTACAGCAAGGCGTAAACAAGATGACCTGGAACTCGGCTGCCCACGCTGTTCAGGAT
>NW_007537416.1:0-203 GCF_000475195.1 Diaphorina citri
TATCAGGAGAAATTCAATGGGTTTCAGTGGAAACTTGAAGAAAAATCGAATTGAAAAAATGGTAGTTTTTAAAGAGATGCAAAAAAATCTTTTTCTCAAGCCTCTGGTTGTGTTTGAGAGAGGGCTTTACCAAAACACGGAATCTTATCTTTTAGTAAATTTTGTGTTCTTTTCAATGGTGCAATCAGTTTTTTATTATCTTT
>NW_007537417.1:0-203 GCF_000475195.1 Diaphorina citri
ACGTTTCAACATGTTCCTCAAGTCGATAACCTGTTGAGGAGAAATTGTCAACCTGATTTTAATACGAGATTAACGTAAGTTCTTGCCTATGACCTATGCCTAGTCTTATAGACATTAAGGGAGGGGGGTAACTTCACTTATTACCTACTTGCTTAGTAAGTAAAGTAGATAACGTTACTAGTTACCATCTCTCCCTTTACTGT
>NW_007537418.1:0-203 GCF_000475195.1 Diaphorina citri
TTTCAGTATGTTTCACACCTATTTAAGGTGATACAACTATATCCAGTTAATTTTGCGCCTAACAATACTGACTTGGAAATTTTTTTTTTCAGTGTAGGTACCAAAATACGTACGGATACGTACGATACGTTTGGTACGTATTAAATTACCAAAATCCATGTCCGAGAAAATTGTAATTGCAGCTATTCGAGGATCGTGTTGAA
>NW_007537419.1:0-203 GCF_000475195.1 Diaphorina citri
ATATTTCTTTTAGAACTCGTGGTCTTTCTTTTGTCGCCCTATGAATCTCTCTGATAGGAATAACATAATCATTCGATAGATATTGGAATTAAGTTCAACGTGAGCGTCTAGATTTTTTATTATTATTATTATTATTATTATTTTAAGTGTATGAAAATAAATCCCTCTGCGTTTTTGTCTTTTTCCCTCTTTTGTGTAAACAT
>NW_007537420.1:0-203 GCF_000475195.1 Diaphorina citri
CTGGTCTCTTCCTCTTTTTCGTCTTGTACGAAAAATTCCAAAAGCCTAAGCCATATTTCCTACTATTTTATTTGTCTACATTGTTTTCTCTTGCTCTTTTCAATTAGATTTCTTTCTTTTGGTTAATCAATAGTACCAATACAAGTCATACATGATAAGCTTATGATAACGGGGTTTTTCAATATAGTAGTAGCTAGATAATT
>NW_007537421.1:0-203 GCF_000475195.1 Diaphorina citri
ACCATGTGATTCAGTCACTGAAATCGTTACCGAACGATGAAAAGGTAGATAAATGTCCATGTTACACCACTAACCTAACAGATGCCCTGAGGTAAAGCATTAGCTACTCCAAAATAGTCAGCTCTCATGGCGTAGTGATCACTGCGCTCGCCTTGCACGCGGGAGACCCGGGTTCGATTCCCGGCGGGGTCATGAAATTTGTA
>NW_007537422.1:0-203 GCF_000475195.1 Diaphorina citri
TAATATTCAAAGGGATGTACAATTTGTACATAGTAGTACATATTGAGAACAGTCTCCGGAAAAGAATATGAAATTTCTTGCAATTCACTGATGTTGTTTCTAATTTCACTCTGTTTTTAACTCCGAGAATGAAGCAACTCTAGCCTGATCAGTCCAGCTATGTAGATTCAGATACTAAGATGATAGATTCAGCTGGACATTCA
>NW_007537423.1:0-203 GCF_000475195.1 Diaphorina citri
CGCGGATGAGGATCGGACACACCCGAATCACTCACAACCACCTATTCACCAAAACTGACCCCCCGCTCTGTCAGTGCGGTGCTGCCCTCTCTGTCCGCCACATCCTATCCTGCCACCATCATGATAACATCCGAAACTCACTCGACACTCCACCCTCACTGGAGGACAATGCCGCCGGCGTAGAATCCCTCTTCTTGTACCTC
>NW_007537424.1:0-203 GCF_000475195.1 Diaphorina citri
ATCTCCCCTCACTGATCCAACAACACAACACCCACACTCAGCCGCCCTCCAGTATACCTTGATGAACTCAGGTGTTATCACTGGTACAGATAATCATGGTACTGGGGACTTGAACCCAAGCCATGGTCACGTGAACCAAGTAGCTGACCCGGGGACTGAGGTACATGTTGAGGTGCAGACTCAAGATACTCAAACACATGTTG
>NW_007537425.1:0-203 GCF_000475195.1 Diaphorina citri
CTTTGGGAGAAGCTGGAAAACCCGCTCCCAACACTTCTGGTTTTCACTCCTGCCAACGGATAATTCTCAGGGAAAGTTGAGCCTTTTTCCCAAGGGCTCTTGGAATCGAACCAAGACAAGGGCCTTGACACATAGTTGGTTACGTTAGCCTCAGACTGGGTAATACCATTTAATTCCTCTCGAAAGGAATGTGAGCGAATAAA
>NW_007537426.1:0-203 GCF_000475195.1 Diaphorina citri
GAGAGGATTATGATGATGATCCACCGTCTTGCTAGGACTCTCCAGAACGTCTGAAACATACAACCAGAAGTAGAAATTAACTAAATGTACCGCAAGCAAAGTTCAACTTATTGTTTCATTACAAGTTTTCATGAATAAATCGTTTATTTTGGCCAAGTACAAATTTTCATGAATAAATCGTTTATTTTGGCCAAGTACAAATT
>NW_007537427.1:0-203 GCF_000475195.1 Diaphorina citri
TTACAACAGAACACCCAAATAAGCACCATTCAATAGGATAAGGAAAGTCGTGTGATGTTCACACCAGATTTTTCTCTTCGCTTTCGGGAAGATAAAACTTCGGTCGATACAACAAACCTCTATTAAAAGCTGTCTCATTAAGATTAAGAGGAACAAGGCAGATTGTTAAGCCTTATGCTTTTGATGATGGAGCTGGCTTGATG
>NW_007537428.1:0-203 GCF_000475195.1 Diaphorina citri
CCTCTTTATTTTCTTATCTTGAGATTTCTTGTCTTCCATATCTAATTTTTATGAAACTTTGAATTTTGCAACTTGTAGCGTGGGGAGGTCGGTGGAAAAAGCAGAATCCATATTGTTCTCATCTTTTCTTCAGACATGATGAAGATATCAACCTGAGCATAGAAACAAACTATGCCGAGACACATTTTAGTTTCAAACAAAAA
>NW_007537429.1:0-203 GCF_000475195.1 Diaphorina citri
CTCGCTTTGAGTTCATAGGTCGTCGCGACAAATTTCAAGATCAGAGCTCATTTGTGTGAGAAAATGTGAAAAAAAACCGCAAAAACCAGTTTTTTTTGGTTTTTTGGCTTTATGGTTTTCTGGAGAAAATTTGCACCACCATTTTCGTGATCCTGGTAAAAAGACCTTTAATTTGATATATAGGTCGACCAGGTTTGGATAAG
>NW_007537430.1:0-203 GCF_000475195.1 Diaphorina citri
GTTCAATCCCATCCGAGGTATGGAATTTTATCCTCAACATTGTTTGGATATTTGAAAGCAATAATACGTAGCGTACTGCTGGTGTAAATATACCTAATACCTAAAGGGATCAGAGGGAAATACGTAACTGAAATTCCTGAAGTTTTATCGTCCCGAAATGAAAAAGAGAAGGACGGGACAGGAGAAAGCCAACCGTTCCGAGA
>NW_007537431.1:0-203 GCF_000475195.1 Diaphorina citri
GGGATAGAGCAAAGCGGAGGTATGCCAGATCCGGATCATCTGCTCATTTGAACCTTTATCATGAAACTCGCAACAAAGTGAACCAGATGATCCGGAACGCTAAGCAGCGTCACGCATACACTCTATTTCCGGCTAATCTCCCTATAAAAGACTTCTATCGTAATGTGAAGAAACTTCTGCCCCAAGATAAGGACTCTGATATT
>NW_007537432.1:0-203 GCF_000475195.1 Diaphorina citri
ATGAAAGTCTCCAATGCATTCTACTTTGAGTGCACTCGTTTCTGAGTGCACTCAAAGATTCACTCGGTTTTGAGTGCAATCAAAAAATTAACATAAAGAAGAGGACGAAATTTTGTATGATTCCAAACCCAACCTAACCTAACCTAACCCAACCTAACCTAACCCAACCTAACTTAACCCAACCCAACCTAACTTAACCCAAC
>NW_007537433.1:0-203 GCF_000475195.1 Diaphorina citri
ATGGAGTCAAGTGATTGCTCTGAGAACGTACAAAATGTTTGATTAGTAGAGTCACTATCATCACAATATGTTGGGGCAGTGCCCATGACAACAATACCCAGCTTCGTGCGAACACCAATCGGACAGTTAGGTTCACCAATGATTTGACCACTCTGTATTAAAAGCGGCCACAATGAGGCACCCAGTATACCACTGATACTTTG
>NW_007537434.1:0-203 GCF_000475195.1 Diaphorina citri
ACTGACTCACTGATTCACTCATCAAAATTATGAGGCAATTCCCGATGTTGTAGAAACTTGAAATTTGGTAGGATGGTAGGTCCTAATGAGTAGGTCTATGAAAGAATTGAGATCCAGCATTTTCAGCAGACTTGGCCTTAATTTTCTGATCTCACCACTTTTAAGGGCCGACATTTTTGGATAGGAACTTGGCCTTTTTTTCA
>NW_007537435.1:0-203 GCF_000475195.1 Diaphorina citri
AACCAGTCGAGCGCCTTGACCACTACACCACCACAGGATACTCAGAAAAACAGCCAAATTAGCAGATACAAAACGCAACAAGCGGGGCCCGTCCCTCCGGGAATTTTTTGATCTTGGATAAAGATAATCAGTATTTATGTACCTACCTATTTTATTTAATATTCAGTTTGTTATTATTCTTGATTTGATTTTTTGATTTTACT
>NW_007537436.1:0-203 GCF_000475195.1 Diaphorina citri
TGGTAGAATTCGTGATGCAACAAGAGGATTTGCAACTTCACACCTATCATATTTTTGATAAGGGATTTTCCAAATTTTGAAATTTTTCATTTCCTATTTTCCTCGTGCCTCGTCCGTGTGTTCATACTTTTCACGTTTTCCTGTTGTCTCCACCTTTTTAAATGCTTTTACATCAGTATCAAATGGAGATTGTGATTTCTTTA
>NW_007537437.1:0-203 GCF_000475195.1 Diaphorina citri
AATAAATGAATCCAAAGAAGAAAATATGGCACATCCACCAATTATTAGGTATTCTACTCGTAACAATCCTCTTTGTGTAGGACTGAAAGCTACCACAACATTGTTTGGTTTAAACACAAGATGATCAGAAAAATCTCCGGAATAGAGAGGAAGAGTGATAGGAGAAAAGTACTCTACTGTGGATTATGCAACTATCATGATAT
>NW_007537438.1:0-203 GCF_000475195.1 Diaphorina citri
TAGAAGAAGACAAATGATCTACCAACATGATGGTGCCCCTGCCCATTTCGCTAGAAGAAGCCGTGAGGTTCTAGACCATATTTTCCCCGGAAATTGGATTGGTCGTGGTGGACCAATCCCATGGTCTGCTAGGTCCCCTGACAAAAACCCAATAGACTATTGTGTGTGGGGATTCATAAAGGATCTCATTTATGAAACACCCG
>NW_007537439.1:0-203 GCF_000475195.1 Diaphorina citri
GGTTGTACCTACGCCATTTTGGAAAAGAAGAAAAGTCACAACTTTTTTTCGGGTTTTTGCTGACCGTCTTTACTTCATATGGTACAACATTTGGATATCCCGGCAATTTCCAACTTCAAAATTACTAGCTTTTGCTTTTTCAAGCCCCGAATCTCCATTTTCTGCTTTCCCAAGCCCTGACAAGTCCTCTCCCAAGTCCAGTT
>NW_007537440.1:0-203 GCF_000475195.1 Diaphorina citri
GGACGCTAATTTTGGTTGCAAAAACTTGCTGATAGCTCGGGAAGATTGCAAAATTCTTACATCTGGCTCAAAATTAACTCGCGAGTCTCGCAACCCACAGGTTGTGTTGTGCTGGTGTACCCTGATATTTGTAATGATGCACATTGCATAAACAGTGCAATAACAGGGCGTTCATAAATTTATCAAATTTTAAAAGAATGTCC
>NW_007537441.1:0-203 GCF_000475195.1 Diaphorina citri
ACCTTAAGAATGAACCAACTTATATCAATGAAAAAGCATGTTTGTTTTATACAAGGTGGAATATCAGAATACAATTATTATAATGAAATAATACATAATAAATTACAACACGAGATAGAAATTATTTTTTTAAATTGAAAATCCTAAAGAAATCAAAAGTCAAAGCAAAATAAATGACACGGTCCTTCACATATCATTCGATA
>NW_007537442.1:0-203 GCF_000475195.1 Diaphorina citri
AAAACTTACCCAATGATGATATTACGGCATTTTCACTCGGAAATGGTCGGAACTTACTTACCCAATGATGTTACTATGCAGTGGCGTAGCGTCCATGTAGGGCGTGTATGGCGGCCATACACTCAAAAAATTCCACTCAAATACCCTTAAATATTGACTTTAAAAAATTATTGTATTCTTATTAGATAGATATTGTGATAGAA
>NW_007537443.1:0-203 GCF_000475195.1 Diaphorina citri
GCTCTGTATCCCTTTATCTCGCACAATATACAGGGTGGCTCAATCTAATGTGCTGTGGCTGTACATACTGTACAAGGTCCAAGTCAAGACTGAAATCGAGAGTTCATTTTCATTTCACAATTGGAAAATTTCTTTTAGGTCGTCAGAGGGTCCTTATCTCTTTTTAGGCCTTGATTTCGTCCCAATCGAAGATACCGGAGCCC
>NW_007537444.1:0-203 GCF_000475195.1 Diaphorina citri
CAAATAATCATTGATAAGACTATCGATCACAACAAGCCAGACATTGTATTGCAGAACAAATCAACCGATGAGACATTCCTTATAGAGATCGGGGTTCCATTGAGTCATAATCTATCCCGAGTATACATGGAAAAAAGCAGAAAGTACAAGAACGTTGAAATCGAACTGAAAAGGATATGGAAACAGAAGAAAGTTACAACGAT
>NW_007537445.1:0-203 GCF_000475195.1 Diaphorina citri
AAAAGAATTTGGAGTCCATTTTGTTAAAATAAAATCTTCGTACCTACCTCGGCTATGTGAAAAATAAACACCTGCGCAAGTGCGCATATTTACATGAGTAGGTAGCAAATCTGTCAACACGTAAATAATATGCACGATATTTTACTCCCTAATAATTCTTTCTATGATCTAACTTTGAATTTCTCGAAATTTTCAGGAGGAAG
>NW_007537446.1:0-203 GCF_000475195.1 Diaphorina citri
GAGTGGTCATTTTGGCTCAAGTCTTTGTTAGGGTGAAAATTAGAAATGAGAGTTGGTCACCTTCTTAGTTGAGCCCAATGGTCCCTAGTTGGATTTTAAAAACGTTCTGGTGTGAGATTTGTTGTTTACTGTTTTAATTTGATCTTTTTCAGGTCTTCAAGCTAGATCAACTGATAATTTAAACTATTGAAAGTGAAGAACAT
>NW_007537447.1:0-203 GCF_000475195.1 Diaphorina citri
TGAACAATATGAACTATTGTAACAACAAGAACTGGTAAGTGAACAATATGAACTATTGTAACAACAAGAACTAGTAAGTGATTGAACAATATGAACTATTGTAACAACAATAACTAGTAAGTGATTGAACAATATGAACTATTGTAACAACAAGAACTGGTAAGTGAACAATATGAACTATTGTAACAACAAGAACTAGTAAG
>NW_007537448.1:0-203 GCF_000475195.1 Diaphorina citri
TCAAGTTGAAAAAAATATTTTAAAAAGCAGTAAAGCACGTAATGGCGCTTTTTTCTACTTGATTCAGCCCATCGAACATTTTTGGGCACAACACAGGAACACAGAACTAAACTGGAGGGGAGAACGGAGAAATAGTACGTGAACAAAAATCGTGAACGTTGATGAAACAGTGTTGCCAGGTGACACTTTCTTTGGTATTACCG
>NW_007537449.1:0-203 GCF_000475195.1 Diaphorina citri
CGGTGACAACAGAAATCCGATCTACATGAAGAACAAGTGCTGGGTTCGATTCCCGGCTGGGGCGGAAATTTTCTGTCCAAACGTTCCAACACGGGATAGGCAGGCATGGATGAAAAAGAATATGCCTTGAAGTAATGTAATGTAATAGCGGTTCCAAAAAATAGGTACTTGACTTATGTCCTTTACTTTACTCCCTTGGTGGA
>NW_007537450.1:0-203 GCF_000475195.1 Diaphorina citri
GGTTAAGAGAACCGATGTCTTCTGTTCATCCTCAGTTGTATTTTGCAGGAATGAATTTCTAAATGTGGTGATGATATACTGAGTATCGTCATTATGGCTGACACCTGAAACAGAATCAATTAATAAATATATATACTAGTAAATCTGTTCTAGAACAGGTAACATCGTAACTTCAACTGTTTTCTTGATTTAGGTTCCTCTTC
>NW_007537451.1:0-203 GCF_000475195.1 Diaphorina citri
AAAGACTTATTCCCAACTTACTGAATGACGAATCGTCCTGACTAACAACCACCTGCGATGAAGAGACCGCCTTAACATAAGTAGTGCAATAGTCCTAAACTAAAATGGACACGGCACACAAGGGATCAAGAAGAGACCGCCTTACTGAATGAAGAATCATCAACTTACTGAATGACGAATCATCCTGACTAACAACCACCGTG
>NW_007537452.1:0-203 GCF_000475195.1 Diaphorina citri
CCACAGTAGGACCTATAGCCGTTTCTATCAACGCAAGCCCTCATACCTTTCAACTTTACGCGTAAGTTTTGAAATTGATTTTTTTGTGGGAATTTATAAGTTAAAGGAATAAGTACACACACTACGTAAAAACATTTTTAGAATTCATAGTTGGCTAGGTACTTTTTTGTTATACTCTCTGGTCCTTTGTAGTCTGGTTTTCT
>NW_007537453.1:0-203 GCF_000475195.1 Diaphorina citri
GTCCCTGGAGTCCCAAATCTACAATTTTATTTATATAGGTATTATTATTTTTGATGAAAACACTTTCTTTTCCAGATTATGATTCTTCGTTAAATTCTATGTACTAAGTTACATAGGCTACTTCAACTCGTCACATTCCATCCTGATTCCATATGGCAGCGATTCAAAAGCATACCTAAATTGGGCATAAAGGTAGGTATAGG
>NW_007537454.1:0-203 GCF_000475195.1 Diaphorina citri
CTTTGGTATCTGGAAGGAGAAGAGATGGGTGTGAATGGGAGATGTTGATGGGGTAGTGCTTTTCCGTACTGAATATGTATGTTGCTATCTTTAAGGCCAAACTGTGTCCTTCCATCAGGTATGAATGACTAATGGCCGGAACGCCAATCTGAGTTCATACTTTGTTTTTAGACTTCCGATTGGCTAAATTTTAATACAAAGTT
>NW_007537455.1:0-203 GCF_000475195.1 Diaphorina citri
CAAAATCTGTTCCCTACCCTCCCCTCTTCCCTTACCGCGAAGTAGGAGGAGAGGGGAAGGTGTCTGCTGAAATAAAAAATGTTCGAACACAGACATTCCTGCGCAAGGTCGGGGTCGGGGACATGGCACCACTTTTTTCCTCGCTGAAATGACACGGTGCCTGAAAAAGTGTGAGCACTCGATAAATTATTCATTATTCATTT
>NW_007537456.1:0-203 GCF_000475195.1 Diaphorina citri
TTCTTGCCTGATTCAGTTCTTTCGATTCTTTTGAGGATAAATCAGGTGGATCGGAAATTTCACCGGGAATCGGAATCAGACTCGTGGTGTTCCCTGACTATTTTTGATTTCCGTGACGGTTTTTCTTGGATTTTCTAATCTCAACTGAGTTGTTTTTCCGAAAACATTTTTTACAGAAGAAACCGGAAATACTCGTATATTAT
>NW_007537457.1:0-203 GCF_000475195.1 Diaphorina citri
GAGAGAAAAATCATCAGAAGAGTGCTTGGACCTAGATATGAAAATGGAATATGGAAGCTCAGAAGTAACAAAGAAGTGTATGAAAAAGTTGAAAAGATTGGAGACACAATGAGGAAAAGAAGAGTCAGTTTTTATGCACATTTAAAAAGAATGAGAGATGATAGATTGACTAAAAGAATATTCAAGTTCTTTGACAACAACCC
>NW_007537458.1:0-203 GCF_000475195.1 Diaphorina citri
AGAGAAATTTCGGAATGGTTATCATTTTATGATGTAAAATTTTCCATTTCACAGCACCTCCCTAGCTTTATGTAATTATTTTTTACTTTCTATTATTATAGAAGAAAATCGAGATGCAGTAATAAAAGTACGCCGTGTGAAACGGTCTTCTTTACTTCCTCAAAATTTGAGATAAAAAAATGTAAACAAATAGAAACAAGAAA
>NW_007537459.1:0-203 GCF_000475195.1 Diaphorina citri
TCGACATCAATCGACTATGTGTGGACACAGCTTAAGGTATATTCTATTCAAACTTAAAGCAACGTCGGGGTGCTGTACACTGAAATATGATTATAGGAATATCATTGACAAAAGTAAGTTCCTACTGTTTCGTGGGTTTAAGATCGCAAGAGAAAAACTTCTGTGCTGTGTGGTCCAGTGCAAAAATTAAACTGACTTTATTA
>NW_007537460.1:0-203 GCF_000475195.1 Diaphorina citri
ATCAAGAAGATCTTCAACATTAGAAGGTCTCTTTCTGGAGAGCCTGTCACGTAAATCATCAGCTGCAGAAATCCAGGCCGACGTGAGAGCTACATCGCCGAAAACTCATCTGGAAACCCCTAAACCTGCCGTTAGACATAGGCTATCCGTCGAAGGCGAAGAAGATAGACATAGGCTGCCCGTAGAAGGAGATGTTGAAGGAG
>NW_007537461.1:0-203 GCF_000475195.1 Diaphorina citri
AGAGCCCAAGGATTGGATGCTCATGGTGCAAGCAGCTTTCAAACAACTGGGTGAGTGCTGGATTTGTCTAGGATGTTTGCCTGGACCGAAGTTAGCTATGGAAATTATCGCATAGGGTCATCAGCGAAACTGTTCAAAGTATTTTAGATACTGTATGTATGTAAGAAATCTTGAAATAAGTTAAAGTACAAATGTACAAGAAT
>NW_007537462.1:0-203 GCF_000475195.1 Diaphorina citri
ATGGCATAATGCAGGAACTGAGTCTATGTGAACCAACAACATCAATGGGGTGTGCACTACAATATTAACGACTGTAAATGTAAACGCTAAGGAGATAAACAGCAAGTGTGACGGACACTATGCTTCAACTTTTGGAAAGTGGATACGTAACAGAGTTACATATGTATTCATTCAGGGAATGAAATTTCTAAATAAACTGGTCT
>NW_007537463.1:0-203 GCF_000475195.1 Diaphorina citri
ACAGGTCTGATCGGCGTTGTGCTACTCTCCTTTATGACGGCATGATGAGGAATAAAAACACCTGAAATATTATCAGAGGGAGACATGTGACCAGAGTCCAAGAAATCCTGTAGGACCTGATTATAACCCTGTCTAAATTCCGGCGATTTCTCGAGCTTCTTTTCCAAGCTTAACAACCTTTTCTTGGCATTCATGTATGAATC
>NW_007537464.1:0-203 GCF_000475195.1 Diaphorina citri
GGTATGATTCTAGCAAGAAGATTGATACGGGTATACCCGTCATTTAGTATTATTTTCGAAATAACAGAGGTAAACCGCATTACCTATACTTACTATAGACAGTCTTAGGCGAGGAGGTATTTCTGAAGATAGATCATTGCCAAAGGCAATTTTCAGAATTCTTTCTATATCCAGAACCTTTTATTGTGGAGTGCGAAGCAAAA
>NW_007537465.1:0-203 GCF_000475195.1 Diaphorina citri
CTTACCCCCCATTAAACAAGCTATTTGTTATTTCTACACTCAAAGTGTTTGGTTTGTATAATTGGTGAGAAACCTCAATGTTCGTCCAAAATAAGCATGGTCGTAATTTTATGTCTAAGCTCATTGTAGAATCAAATTTATTTCCCGTTAACTGGAGCTGTTAATATTTGGAGACGCAGTTCTTGCATCATCAGTGTTACAAT
>NW_007537466.1:0-203 GCF_000475195.1 Diaphorina citri
AGACTGGTAGACTATTGAAATCAAGGGAAGACATGTACTTGGTAGACTGGTAGACTATTGAAATCAAGGGAAGACATGCACTTGGTAGACTGGTAGACTATTGAAATCAAGGGAAGACATGTACTTGGTAGACTATTGAAATCAAGGGAAGACATGTACTTGGTAGACTGGTAGACTATTGAAATCAAGGGAAGACATGTACT
>NW_007537467.1:0-203 GCF_000475195.1 Diaphorina citri
GAAAACATCCTGGTCAACTCTGTCTATGTTAAAGCCAAAGCCCGCCAGCAGTGTAAGTTGTATAACTGAACGAACGAACGAACGAACTGATATCGAGGTTTTAGATAAGGTTCGCTCTCTGAACGGCTTTCGTCTCTGTCCTGTACTTTCCCTCTTTTCGATTTCGGGACGATAAGAGAAACACCAAAATTTTTGAACGATTT
>NW_007537468.1:0-203 GCF_000475195.1 Diaphorina citri
GTATCCGCGGTTTGTTCGCGGTATCCGCGGTTTGTTCGCAGTATCCGCGGTTTGTTCGCGGTATCCGCGGTTTGTTCGCGATATCCGCGGTTTATTCGCGGTATTCGCGTTTTGTGCGCAGTATACGCGGTTTGTTCGCGATATTCGCAGTTATGGGTTTGATCTCAGGCAAACGCAGATTTTTTTCAGCTCTTTTTTTACCG
>NW_007537469.1:0-203 GCF_000475195.1 Diaphorina citri
TAGTAACTAAAGGTATGTCTGAGAGAATGGCCTAATCTCCAAGTAGACAACAACAACAACAACAACAACAACAACAACAACAACTTGTTGAATAGGATAGAATGAAACCTTGTTTATCCTGCCCAAATAGGACTGAAAAGTCTAAACAAGATCTTGTATATTTGATGGGTAAAAGAATAATACATGTATCAGTAACAATTCAG
>NW_007537470.1:0-203 GCF_000475195.1 Diaphorina citri
TTTATCAACATGATTTTTAAATTTAAACTTATTATCTATAATAAGACCAAGGTATTTTTCTTCATTTGAATAGTCTAATTCAAGACAGGGACATAGAGACTCGTAATTACTGTGATATAAACATAATCTGGTATGACATTTAATTTTACTATAATTATTAGGGAGAGCTTTATGTGGACTTTTAATTAACATAACTTTGGTCT
>NW_007537471.1:0-203 GCF_000475195.1 Diaphorina citri
CGGTATTTTTTAAATCGATTTATCTTGGTATCTAGAAGTCGTAGAAGAAAAAGAAAAATTCCATTGGTCCTCATTTTTTCTGCTCTATGACTTTGAAACATCACCCAAGTAAGCGCAACTGATCTATTTGTCAGCAAATTAGTTACTTTTCTCATAAAATGCGCCAGTGTAGTTATCTCGGAGGGTAGCGTGTCTGCCTTGTA
>NW_007537472.1:0-203 GCF_000475195.1 Diaphorina citri
CACAGTTAGAGGTACATCGGAGGGAGGCTTGTGTTTAGCAAGGAAACTCTTCATATAGGACTTATCGCTAGAGGCACCACCAGCACTAAATACTATGCGCTAAATACCGGAGTTAAATAAACCGAAGCCTCACCATGTTCTGGGCGTAGATTGCAGAGCTGGGTCACAGTTAGAGGTACATCGGAGGGAGGCTTGTGTTTAGC
>NW_007537473.1:0-203 GCF_000475195.1 Diaphorina citri
GGAGTTAGGGATGAGGTAATTTTCCGTTAATTTGAGGGAAAACATGTCTACAAGTATCATCGCATCTGGATGGATACCTAACACTTAGTTTATTTCTATCAACCCTTTTGCCTTTTACATCAATGCCAACTTCATCATGTTCTATGACTGTCTTGTCGATACGTAGCAAATGATGTCTGTCCAATACCAGCTACTTCATATTG
>NW_007537474.1:0-203 GCF_000475195.1 Diaphorina citri
GCGTACGCTGTGTAGTGGCCCGAGTGCACGCCTGAGAGAAATGACGGAAAAAATGGTAATAGAAAGTAAAAAATAAAAAAAACAAATGTATTATCTTATTTTAAAAAGGTCTGTCGCCAGCCTACTTAGCTTAGTTGGTAGTGCGTCTGCCTTGTAAGCGCTTGGCCGCGGGTTCGATTCCCGCCCGGGGCGGATTTTATCCT
>NW_007537475.1:0-203 GCF_000475195.1 Diaphorina citri
TACCTCATTAGAAATACACCTCATTATGCGAGTGAAAGATAATCATATACCCAGTCTTAATCGCAGGCATTTCCCAAAAAGCCCTACATTTATAGCATGCAATGTTAGTAGGTACCTAATTATAAATGGGTCAATTTACAAACGCGACGTTTTGAGTTGTACCGTTATTTCCCAACTGAACAAATTATTTTCCCCCAGAAGTG
>NW_007537476.1:0-203 GCF_000475195.1 Diaphorina citri
AAATAAACATACCAACTTACAAGATAAATCTACCATGCGCTAAAGATGATCTTGGTGCAATTCATGTTAAAAAAAAAATTCTTTAAAACACATAATATAGAGATGGGCCATCTCCTCTGTCTAAAGTTCTTCTTCTTAATTGTGACTAATGTGATATCCCGCTGTGGCCTGTCAAAGCGGATTTCAATTATTTCGCTAATCAG
>NW_007537477.1:0-203 GCF_000475195.1 Diaphorina citri
CAAGAATCAAGAAGGAGTGATTTCTTGTTATCTAATAGGAACATAGTTCTGATACTCTGTCGTGTTGCGGTTAGTGTGTTTACTGTTTTGAGTCTCGGCTGGAGAACTCCCAGCAAGATGTCAGCATGATTCATCCATGAAGTTATTGACAATATCTTCAATCCCTCAGGTGACGATTACTCTTGTACAAACACTGATCTACT
>NW_007537478.1:0-203 GCF_000475195.1 Diaphorina citri
TTTGCATAAGCTTAAAGATTCTCTTTCTATTCTGTATGCTGGATAAGTTGCATCGAAATTTAGACTGGCAGAACGTTGATTGACTTGGTCTCAAATGAACAAATAAACGAGTAAATATAGGGAGCTTACCAATAACTTCAAATGAGCTACATAATTGTGTCTCATGTCTATATTATCACTCTTCATTAAGGTACTATAGTCTG
>NW_007537479.1:0-203 GCF_000475195.1 Diaphorina citri
TACCATGAAAAGATAGAGCAGAATCTACCATGAAAAAATAGAGCAGAATGTACCATGAAAAGATAGAGCAGAATGTACTATGAAAAGGTAGAGCAGAATGTACCATGAAAAGATAGAGCAGAATCTACCATGAAAAGATAGAGCAGAATCTACCATGAAAAAATAGAGCAGAATGTACCATGAAAAGATAGAGCAGAATGTAC
>NW_007537480.1:0-203 GCF_000475195.1 Diaphorina citri
AAACTCATGGAACTTATATTCAAGAGTGGTGCGATTGTTTGTTACCTTATTAAAATTTGTATTTCTTCTCTCTAGTTCCAAGCCTTGTGGAACAATATTAATAAACATGTGTGAACATTGTTCGGTTTCATTCCTGGAGCTTGCGGGTAATTGCACTTGGGTTGTTGACTGTAACACTCAACCTGGTCATCTTTGAGTTGCAC
>NW_007537481.1:0-203 GCF_000475195.1 Diaphorina citri
TCTAACACATATCATATTTTATTTTATATCGTCTCTACGACATTAATTTATTTAAACTCATCCTGAACAAGTTTCAATCCGTTGCCATTCTATTAACTGTAGGAACCTCTAGAATTTTGTGCCCTAAGTTATAACCCTTGCGACTGTTTTCTCTCATGTTGGTTATTATTCATTCAGTTTTTCTAATTTATTTTCTTGCCCAG
>NW_007537482.1:0-203 GCF_000475195.1 Diaphorina citri
ACCGGTAAATCGTGAACTTTGACGTCACGGCATACGCTCCCGTAGGCGATGACGTCACATCAAATGTCCCAAGCAAAGTTCCCTCTCAGGCAACGCATTAATGTGTTTGTGCGCATACGTTTTTACGCAGTTCTTTCTGCTCCTCCGCTAGCGCGCTTGCATAGTGGCGCTACCTAACGGACGAAAAAAACAACTGGGTAAAG
>NW_007537483.1:0-203 GCF_000475195.1 Diaphorina citri
TAACACTTTTTGATCATCAATACCAGCCCACCACTTGACCTTCCTCTGCTACCTTCAATTTCTTTTTCTGCTCTACTTTGGTAGATGTTATATTCTTTATCTTCCTCTTGGGATAAATTTAACTCTCCCATCATCCAAGTCTCCGTTAATCCTATGATATCTGCTTTTCCAAAGGTTCTATCGTTCATATCAAGCCAATTTCC
>NW_007537484.1:0-203 GCF_000475195.1 Diaphorina citri
TTTAGGAATCGATATTTTGTATGTGTGTGGCAATCCGATGGAAATGTTCGAGGGATTTTTTTGGAAGATGATGGCTTGCTGTTGAGCTGTTTAATTAAGTAAATATGTATTAAAAATTTCTGATTATGTTTTAGCCAACACCTGGGAGCAGCCTAAGACGCGTTTCGTTCTTATTTGAACTCATCAGTTAGACATAGCTCTCA
>NW_007537485.1:0-203 GCF_000475195.1 Diaphorina citri
TGGTCTGACCTACGTCACGATCCAGATCTGAGTTAGTGAAGAGAAGATAAGAGTCTGGTACTGAGTCTATGCGAGATGCCGCTGAGGAGACTGTAGGTACATCCAGATTATCCACATTGAGCAGAGTTCTGTAATAAGAGACATAGTTGGGTAAAGTTATGTGTGATTTATTACCACTGAAATATACAAGGCCGTGTTTAAAC
>NW_007537486.1:0-203 GCF_000475195.1 Diaphorina citri
GTCTCCTTAGCCCTTCTGTTATCAAAGATCTTGCTTCAAGGTCTGTAGCGTGGATTTACAAATTTGTCAACAACAATTAAAAGGAGGATGGGAGAATATCGATTTGTAGGTACAATGGTATTTACTACCTATGAATTTTCCTCACACATACGTTCCACCAACAACCAAATGTGCTTACATGTGTCTCAACAATGTAAAAAAAA
>NW_007537487.1:0-203 GCF_000475195.1 Diaphorina citri
TAACAAGGAGAAGATAAAGTTGAAAGATGTGATAATACATATGAGACGAATATAGCACAACAAATGAGAATAGTACTCGAAGTATTCTATGTTTGGCGCAATGTTGACGACAAATGGTGTGATGACGAAATAGTTGTAAATGATAGAGACAAGGAGCAGCAAAGTAATAATAGGATTACCTTCCAGAACATCACCTAGTATGA
>NW_007537488.1:0-203 GCF_000475195.1 Diaphorina citri
GTAGGTACTATTTTATGTTTCAGCCTGAGGGATTCATTTTCGAGAGTTCATTCCGGGAAAGGATTATTGCAAGCGCTTCTAGTTGTAATACTTTTTTCCCTACAATTTCCCCGGATTTGGTTGTGTTAAGGGGTATTTTATTTATGTGAAATGGAAATTTTTCCTAATCCAAAATATTCCACTGTGGTCACTTTTTTTATCCC
>NW_007537489.1:0-203 GCF_000475195.1 Diaphorina citri
GCTAAGAACAGGAGTCACCAGATGTCGCGTCAACCTGGTCAAATGGGGATATGTAGAGGACGAGGATGATCAATGTGACTGTGGGCAGGTTCAAACCAACGAACATCTCCTAGTATGTCCGAATCTGGCAACACCATGTTCAATGCAAGACCTTCTGGAAGCTAAGGAAAACGGGATTGCTTGTGCTGAACACTGGAAATCAA
>NW_007537490.1:0-203 GCF_000475195.1 Diaphorina citri
ACCCCGCCCTTGGCGCATAATCTAATAATAGATAGTGTTTATGTATACCTACCTACTTACAGTACTTACCTACCTACTTTTCGAATAGAACTAGAGAGTCCCTTTAATACCTAGGTGATATTATCGAGGTTAAATTCTGTAGTCTATGTAAGTACCTACTCATCAATCCGAGGTGAATCTATTTTATGAACCTCCCTGTCTAA
>NW_007537491.1:0-203 GCF_000475195.1 Diaphorina citri
ATAGGATCAAACCTATGTACACATGCTTTATGTAACTTATTGGTTACATAACAGATCGTGTGACTTTCCGAGTTCTGAGCGTATGAGCTTGACTCACGTGTCTTTGTGATTCTCCCACTCTGAATATTTTCAGAAAGAATTGACGTATTCATCAAAATAGTGACTGATGTGGCAGACTCCAAAATAACATAGGTAGCTGCAAA
>NW_007537492.1:0-203 GCF_000475195.1 Diaphorina citri
ACAAGGGATGTGATATATCAAATTTGTGTAGTTTTAGGTGCTGAATAACGTGGTGGCATTAGTTTTTCGTTATCTTTCTTTTTTGAGGTCTTGGGAATAGGGGGTGTCCAAACTATACCCTTTACATCGCCCCCCGTACTTACCACTTACCAATAATAGCCATAGATTATGTGGTTCCCCATGAAATTCGACGTAGAATTCGA
>NW_007537493.1:0-203 GCF_000475195.1 Diaphorina citri
TTCCCACACCTATTAGAGTATTTCCATATACCACACGTACGGCCACTCTCTCTTGTGTGCTCTTTCTAAATATTTCTGGTATTGTGTCTTCCATCGTTTTTTTTTAATGGGTCTTGTCATTCCAGAAAACGAACGCGCACACATGTGAAAATGTAAGTGAATTTCCTTGTCAGACACAATGTGAGATGAGATGGATTTTTTTT
>NW_007537494.1:0-203 GCF_000475195.1 Diaphorina citri
CTATCCTGTCTTCCTTCTCTCTTCGATTTCGGGACGATAAGACCATAGCAGTTACAGTTTCCTCTGTCAAACCTCTTTTATAGCAAACTAAAAACTAATGGTGAGTTTCACGAACCTTTTTTTTTAGTCCCTAACAGCTCTGTTAAGCCTATACAAATGGGACTTAACAGCCTGTTAACTTAACAGGCGTTCTAGGGACTGAA
>NW_007537495.1:0-203 GCF_000475195.1 Diaphorina citri
AAGAAGTAACAAATGTACAATGTACAAATAAATGTACAATGTACAAAGAAGTAACTACTTGAATAAGTGCATGATAAATTACTATTGTATTATAAAGGGAGGACGGACTAAAAATGGAATGAAATATGAAAATATCTAAATTTGAAAATAGGTATAGGTACCTATGCTGATATTGAAAAATAGTGATAAGATAACAAAATGCG
>NW_007537496.1:0-203 GCF_000475195.1 Diaphorina citri
GTTTAGCTACATGATTAGTCCTCTCAGGAAAAGGCTCCAAATATTACTCACGTTTTAAAAGATCTATCCTAAACACCCTGAAGTCTAATCTTAAAACTAAGATAAAATTAAGACTACAACATCTAAAGCAAGATACATACTGTACTGAGGTGTACTATGACGTATCCTGAACGGGAACTTTGGTAAAATATCCAAATCCTAAA
>NW_007537497.1:0-203 GCF_000475195.1 Diaphorina citri
AGGATGATGTAATTTATTGTTTTTAAATTATTATGTGAAAATCTTTCGAGAGGAAGAAGAAAACCAAAACAGGGGAAGAGAGAACGAAGGGAGGGGAGAACCCCAAAGAGGGGAAGATGAGAGAGGGGAGGATAAGGGGAGAGGGCACTTTATTCTGAGCTTACCATCATATTGGTTTTATTTCGCCTCGGATGACAAGTTTT
>NW_007537498.1:0-203 GCF_000475195.1 Diaphorina citri
TGTCGTTACATTCACCAATGTTTCCTTGGAAAATGGTGAATCGAAATTCTAAATTCAACGCAACTCTTTTAGTTTTTTGGGTGGGACTGTTCAAACTGCCAAAGTTTCAACACTTCTCCAATTTCCACGTTGTTTTTGACAAACCCTCATCCTGTATAGAATATACATAGGTACCTATATAAATATTATGTTCATATTTATTA
>NW_007537499.1:0-203 GCF_000475195.1 Diaphorina citri
ACTTGCGGAGTTCAAAGCCACCTGCAGCCAACAGATTGGACAATTGTTCCCGTAGCTCACAGGCTTCAGAAATGGAGCTGGCACCGGTTACTACATCATCAACGTAGATGTCGTTTTCCAAGACCTCAGCGGCTTTAGGAAACTTTGGCCCCTCATCAATGGTCAATTGTTTTATTACCCGTAACGCATGGTAAGGTGAACTG
>NW_007537500.1:0-203 GCF_000475195.1 Diaphorina citri
CACTTAACCAGGTTAGGTGCCTCTCTCAAAGCACTAAATGTATGATTTGCAGGAAAATCGTCAACTCATCCACTCATAGGTTTGGTGCTGAACCGCTATATGTTCTCAGCACTTGTGAGTTTCCTTATAAATACCAATAGAGTTACCAAAGAACTGAGCATAAAACTGATCCCAATAAAATGATAATGCAATATTCCATGCAA
>NW_007537501.1:0-203 GCF_000475195.1 Diaphorina citri
TCCGCCCCGGACGGGAATCGAACCCGCGGCCTAGCGCTTACAAGGCAGACGCGCTACCAACCAAGCTAACTAGGCTGGGATAAGAGGACTTTCTTGATCTTCTTGATTTATTAATTGAAATTCCCTGAGGTAATAAAACTAATTAAAGATTTGATTAATTGTCCCTAGGATGAGAAGTACAAGCTACTCATTCTCCTGCCCAG
>NW_007537502.1:0-203 GCF_000475195.1 Diaphorina citri
AAAAATTCTGTTGGTCCTCATTTTTCCTGCTCTATGACTTTGAAACACCACCCAAGTAAGCGCAACTGATCTATTAGCACACCTCCTCGAGCGGTCTTTTTCGACTGAGCTTTCAAGAAACCAACTGTCTCATGAGAATCTACCCAAGTTATGTCCTTGAAACCATATAGAGCCCCAGAGTCATAGATCATCATATCTGCATT
>NW_007537503.1:0-203 GCF_000475195.1 Diaphorina citri
ACACTGGATTGCTTTCTCATTACATTGGAACTGGTAGCAAACTCCATACTTCGGTAGATCAATGTATTGTTGGACATTGTCACTATTTAATGATACTCGATACTGTGGTACATCATTATATTGGGCACTGTTACTTCATAAAGTGAGAGACTTCATCCTCATTGGAGGTAGCCAAATAGTGACATTTTCATCAATAGTGACTT
>NW_007537504.1:0-203 GCF_000475195.1 Diaphorina citri
GTCTCGGGAAAATGTTTTGCTAACAATCTAATTGATTATTCTACATATCTGAATAGTGGATGAAGGTGTTTGTGCTTTCGCTTGGGTAATAATAGCCAAGGTAAGGGTTACCCATCACCTATTCATTACTAAATGATTGAGATATTCCAAAGGTTCTTGTAGAATTTGTAATGATAGTGTTTATTTAAACTGGTCGAATAGGG
>NW_007537505.1:0-203 GCF_000475195.1 Diaphorina citri
CAGCAGGCCGGCCAAGAAATATGTGGTTGACAGATATCAAACGTTGGACAGGTCTATCATCAGCAGCAGAAATATTCAAAACACTAAGATCCAGAGAAGAAACTGCCAGAATGATCGCCAACCTTCGTGTGGAGACGGCGTAACAAGAAGAAGAAGAAGAAGAAGAAGAAGAAGAAGAAGAAGAAGAAGAAGAAGAAGAAGAA
>NW_007537506.1:0-203 GCF_000475195.1 Diaphorina citri
AGGAGGAGCAAGTGGTAATGGCGATCAATCATTCACAATCAAAACCCTTCTTCCAACGGAGTGGAGGTAAACAGCAATACAACCCTATGCCTATGCAGCAATACAACCCTATGCCTATGCAGCAATACAACCCTATGCCTATGCAGCATTACAACCCTATGCCTATGCAGCATTACAACAAAGAACCGTTCCAAGTGAACACA
>NW_007537507.1:0-203 GCF_000475195.1 Diaphorina citri
TTCTTGAACAACAAATAAACAACAACAACTTTACTCTCAATGATCACCATGGCAATGATCCATCTTCGAAAATTATAGACAAAATGAAGAGTCAGGATATAGGGATGAAAATGGTTATGTCAAAATATGTATTAGGTAAATACAGTTATAAAATAGGATAAGGTCCTGGATGCTGTTTTAAGTGGGCTCCTCAATCTTTTGTT
>NW_007537508.1:0-203 GCF_000475195.1 Diaphorina citri
AATCAGACTTTCTTTTCTTTAGGAATGTTTATTATTTTGTCAAATAAGAAAAAGACCTCAAAAAGAAAAAAAAATCTTATTATTTAGATCATTCTCAATAGTTTGAGGTTAGAATGGAGTAAAAGTAGCTCTTTTTATGAGTGCAGCCCTTCTAACATCTTCCAGAAGGGAGATTATATAAAATCCTTGTAGTAATTCTGGGG
>NW_007537509.1:0-203 GCF_000475195.1 Diaphorina citri
CTCTAAAAACATGCATAAAAAACTCTTGCTACCCCTTTTTTTCGTCCATAAGTTTCTTATTCCTCTGCATATGCGGGTAGTTTAAGATGGAAGGGGTAGGAGGAGGAGGAGGGGGAGCTAGTTATGTTCCTTGTTAAAAAAGCTTGTTTAACTTTGCACCCCTTCTGAGAGCCAATCAACTGGTCGCCGATAAAAAAATAAAT
>NW_007537510.1:0-203 GCF_000475195.1 Diaphorina citri
AAATCCTTAGTGAGAGCATAAGTAAGAACCATTCAAAGGGCAGGCAGGTTAATTGAAAGAAGTTGAAGCAACCAACAAAGTCCATCATTTCATTTCACTGATTTGAAAACTTTAAACTTCTTTAACATGAACAGGTGAGATTAAAGTCTGTACGGACAACTTAAAGTCTCTACCATGAGGTTATGTGAAGGTCCTAGAGGTTA
>NW_007537511.1:0-203 GCF_000475195.1 Diaphorina citri
ATCCGAGCGACTATTTCAAAGTATGGATTTGAAGTAAGTCTTGACAATGTTGACAAGTTCTCAAAGTATAACCTGATGTTGTATATGTCCTATCACGTCACAAGCTATAAATTTGCTATTTACTGCTGAACCAATTTTATTTCTTTTCTTATATCTCTTGGGAAATATTTTTCGTCAAACACAAGAGAAATAAGAAATTTGAA
>NW_007537512.1:0-203 GCF_000475195.1 Diaphorina citri
GGTGCTGGGTTAACACGAGAACACCAGAAAGTAACCCGTTGAAATATTTGCAATCGAAAAACGAGTACAAATTTTTGTTGAGGGTGGGATTCGAACCCGGGACGTTCTACTTTATAAGACTTCTTAAAAAATACTTTTTCACAGTTTTGACCTCGAAATTATGATTAGAGTTTTACTAGCATCTGTTGAAGCACTCTAATAAA
>NW_007537513.1:0-203 GCF_000475195.1 Diaphorina citri
GGTGGTATTAAGTTCATAATGCTGTTTTTATGGAAAAAGTTCCTTAAGGGTGTCGGCCATTGGGGGTTTTACCCTAGTGGTAGAGAGGTACTATCTTGATTATAGGGAACATGGAGTTAGGTATTTATTGGTGAAAGTCATACACACTTGAAAAGTTTGGTGATCCAATCTGGGTAAGGTTCTAGTTCCTCGGAATTTGCAGT
>NW_007537514.1:0-203 GCF_000475195.1 Diaphorina citri
CACTCGCGCACTCGCCACATATTATTGCAGCATACAGTTTCTATTCGAGTACAAATCTATTCGTCAGAAAAACTATTCCTTAGAACGAGTTGAATGATTCACTACCCCCCTCTCCCCTCTTGCCCCTTACTAGATGATGATGATGCAAGAAAGAGAACTGAAGAGGGGGAGGGGTATAGTGGTATACGCGTATGCCGAGAGTT
>NW_007537515.1:0-203 GCF_000475195.1 Diaphorina citri
ATTAGTATTGTTCACACAAGCCTCCTCCCAGTTAGGAAACTGTATTCTAATTAAAATCTAATACCAGAATAACGTGTGCACCATCCCCCTCTCTCCTCCCCCTCTAATCCCTCCCTCCCCCTCCCCTCTATCGCCTCTGATGGCGTCATTTGAGAGAAAAGTAAATTAAGCTTTTAAACTTTGAGTTCTCTGGGTTTAAACCT
>NW_007537516.1:0-203 GCF_000475195.1 Diaphorina citri
AGTTCCCCAGTAATTCGATATTTCAAAATTTCTCTTAGGAATGAACCTACTTTTTACCGAGCAGATTTACCTTGATAGAAATGAGAGGAGCCGCTTTTCTTGAGAAGAAATCCGCCACTAATCTGTCCGCACCAATGAGTGGAATAGCATCCGGGAAATATTTGTCAAAAAAGTCAAGAAGAGCTCTGGCTGTACCGAGGAGA
>NW_007537517.1:0-203 GCF_000475195.1 Diaphorina citri
TCGCGTACCACCAGATTGGGAACCTCTGGCTCTAACAAGAACATAATGAATGCAAGAAGCACAGGGTATGCCTGGAGGTAGAGTGGAGAATTGAAAAGGAATGCCTGCAAACCAATTGTGATCAAGTTGTTATATGAGAGTGGAAAATGGAGAGAAGATGATTTCATTCATAAGTTCACACAATGTACTTGCGAGGAATCGTA
>NW_007537518.1:0-203 GCF_000475195.1 Diaphorina citri
GATTGGCATCACTTTCTCTGTTTTCTTCAGGTTCTTCTTCAGGTGGTGCAGATTCTTCATCATCTTGTTCTTCTAGATGGAGGGGATCGTCGTCTTTACCAAACTCGGTATTGCCGTCTTCTAGTATTCTCTCGTGTTCTTGCTTGTGTCTTGCAGAACCTCCATGGTCATAGCCAGCATCCTCGTAGCCTTGCTCCTCATAC
>NW_007537519.1:0-203 GCF_000475195.1 Diaphorina citri
TACAGTCAACAAACATAAAGATTGTATAGATTTGGATGCAGTGTAGGGGAACGAAGGGCGAACTGGGATAGTCGTTTAATAGTCGTGCTGGTTGAAAGTTGAAACACAGGAATATTTTGAACAGGGCAAAACAAAGTGTTGTTAATTTTAAGAACAAATAGAACAATATTACCTAATGAAATTTTGAGTTTCATTGCATTGGT
>NW_007537520.1:0-203 GCF_000475195.1 Diaphorina citri
ACGATTCCATGCATTTAAATTGGGGAATCATGGGTTAAGGACTTAACCACTTAACTAACCCCAAGGATAACAGAGGTACTGTTATTTCCAGGGAAATCTTTTTAAAAAAATGTTAAGTAGGTAAGTCAATAGAGTGAATCAGAGAAGATATG
Organism: Diaphorina citri; assembly: GCF_000475195.1. Classification (NCBI taxonomy): domain Eukaryota; kingdom Metazoa; phylum Arthropoda; class Insecta; order Hemiptera; family Psyllidae; genus Diaphorina; species Diaphorina citri. The sequence continues at coordinate 153 of NW_007537520.1, forward strand.
TATTGTTGTGGGTTCTGATTACTATTGTGAATAAGAAGGATGTGTTTAATC
>NW_007537521.1:0-203 GCF_000475195.1 Diaphorina citri
AGAAAGCCAGCCGTTCCGAGAACGAACAATATCTGTTTAGGAGGAAAGATCTAGCTTAAAAGGCAGGCGCATTATTTTAACAGTTTAACTGTAGTAGGCTGGCACTAGATTTCTTCATTTCAATTAGCCAGCCTAGTTAGCTTGGTTGGTAGCGCGTCTGCCTTGTAAGCGCTAGGCCGCGGATTCGATTCCCGCCCGGGGCG
>NW_007537522.1:0-203 GCF_000475195.1 Diaphorina citri
TTCGATACCAAACACGATACAGTTCGGTCAATTTTTACAGTATTTTTTTCCAAAAAAAAATTCCTACCTACCGTTTCTCTTCAAAATTCTTATTACACATGTTATTCTCTTGCTTAAGACCTAACTTTTTTCAAAATACCAAGATAAATAACTATATTGCGGGGTGACTTTTCACCAAGCAAATATCAGATTAGTAACAAGTG
>NW_007537523.1:0-203 GCF_000475195.1 Diaphorina citri
CAACTTGGTATCATTCATAGAATGTGTCAATGAAACTGTAGAGGCGGGGCACCAATTCGATTGCTGCGCCACTGATTATAGCAAAGGATTTGACAAGGTGAATATTAATATATTATGTGCGAAATTAGAAGCATATGGACTCGCGGATCCGCTACTTTCTTGGTTCCGTAACTTCTTAACCAATAGGCAACAAGTTGTGAAAC
>NW_007537524.1:0-203 GCF_000475195.1 Diaphorina citri
GCTCTACCAACCAAGCTAACTAGGCTGGCGAAATAATAAAAAAAGTTGAGCTTATTTTTATTTTTCAGCTTCTTTTTATTTTTCTAGCCGATCATGAAAATGAATAGGGTGTTCGAGGTAGATGGTAGGCCATTCTGTTGTTTACAGGAATACTACAGGGTGTAAGCCTGTAAGCACTGTGCTGATAGCCTTCCTATATGATC
>NW_007537525.1:0-203 GCF_000475195.1 Diaphorina citri
AAGATAATAAACTTGAGGAGCTGGTTAGAGTTAAGTTCATTCTAAATCCTCTCCAATGAAAAATAGATGAATAGGTACAGCAGCATTTTTCTCCATGACTTCCATCCCTGTACTAACTAATTCATTTTATGTTGACAGGTTCTCAGCTTCCTTGCTTCAAGTCAGGTGCCGCCACGGTTCAAAATCTAAAGAACAGATTCCAT
>NW_007537526.1:0-203 GCF_000475195.1 Diaphorina citri
TAGTGTTAGATGCGTCTTTACATCAATTGAAAATAGGAGATGAAAATCCAAGAATTGCTCTTGACGTTCGCGTGCCTCTCAGCACACTTAGAGAATACCAATAAATTGACACTAATGTTGGGAGACCTATAAAATTTTCATGAAACGATGTTTTCCAAACTTCTAATTTTCATTCTACTGGCCTATGCTGTTGCCTGGCAACC
>NW_007537527.1:0-203 GCF_000475195.1 Diaphorina citri
CTTTAGGTAACTGAGTTTAAACTCTAATTACAAAATAAAACTTATTAAATTCGCTTCTTTTGATCCACAAAATAGGTACAATGTGCCAAAGAGTGAAGAAATTAGAAAAACTACCTACAATGTAACCATACTTTGTAATATCTAGGTAGAGGCTACCTATAGTAATGTAATACATTAGGCACCAGGTAGGCACTTGAGGAATA
>NW_007537528.1:0-203 GCF_000475195.1 Diaphorina citri
AACAGAACAAACAGAACAGAATTGAAAATTGAAAGTAGGTAAAAATTGTCAAATGAATTAAATCTTAGTCAATATGTAAGCATGGTCCATGGTCAGTTGATGGTCTTCATTTGTTCATCTGAAAATGAGATCTCAAAAAGCATAAACTTGACAAACTTTGGTCTGACAGTCTGGTCCTCAAGTGAGAACATATTAAACCAGCG
>NW_007537529.1:0-203 GCF_000475195.1 Diaphorina citri
ACTTCTCTAAAACCACTTTGCTCGTCAACTCTTGTCTTGTTCACTCCAGTTTTCTAGAGGCGGCTCAGGTCTGTATATTAAAACGGAAGAAAAACGGTGGAACACTCAGTTGAAGGCACGGAAAGAGAATTTGTTGAGCCCCAGGAGCAGTACCCAAAACACCTCAACTGACGGTACAGTAAAAGCTGTAAAAGACTTTGTTG
>NW_007537530.1:0-203 GCF_000475195.1 Diaphorina citri
GGTACTCCGTTGTGGACGTCTATTAATTCTCACTTGGACATACATATCACAAAGACAAAGTACACCTTGAATTAATGATCACCTACCATGTTTCCCAGGTTGTACAAGTAGTCCGCTTTCTTCTTCCTCAATCGGCCCACACTGACAGCATTGCTGTAACATCTCTCCGCTTCCTCGAACCTTTTCTGACTGTTGAGCAGTAT
>NW_007537531.1:0-203 GCF_000475195.1 Diaphorina citri
TTTTATATCAGTACTTTTTTGTGGAGGGTAACTCTTGACGTTAATTTTTTAACACGAAGTGTTTTTTTGGGGGGATTCCTTTAAACACAAGTCACATTTATATCTGATGCCCTGGTGTAGTTTCTTATGTTTTGTCAAATTGCGTTTGTGTGAGAATTCCTTTGGACACAGATCACATTTATATATGATACCCTGGTGTAATT
>NW_007537532.1:0-203 GCF_000475195.1 Diaphorina citri
ACCCGAACGCAACGAACGTACCCAAGAAATGAACGTAACACAAAGGTTAATGTGAGATGTTCGTTTGTCTTTTAGAAAATCCATGAGATTCATAGATTCTTCGGTGCAAATTAGTTTTATTTTACATATGTATTAGGGAACAGCTTACATATGTGTGTAAATAAATCATGTACCTAACTCTCTACATATAGGTACTACACTGC
>NW_007537533.1:0-203 GCF_000475195.1 Diaphorina citri
ATGTAGGGGGTCAGGGGAAATGTAGGGGGTTGAGGGGAGGATTCTCCTACATTTTGACCATAGGTTTGAAGTTTGGAAATAATTTACTCATTTCCCCTTCATTTTCATAAGTGGAAGGTCCTCATCGATTCTTCTGCGATAAGTCACCTATTCGCGGTTTGCTCGTGGTATTCGCGGTTGGCTCGCGGTATCTGCGGTTGTTC
>NW_007537534.1:0-203 GCF_000475195.1 Diaphorina citri
TGGCAGAAATTGGCCTTAGTATGAACCCAAGCAAGAGCCAAGGAATTCACATATCAAAAGGCAAATTGAATGGTACAGGTGTCTATACAACCCGTGGATGCATTAAAACCATAACTAATAATACGGAGACAATAAGATACCTCGGCACCAACTTCTCTGATGAAATCTATCTGGATACCCCTAACCTCATGTCCAAACATACT
>NW_007537535.1:0-203 GCF_000475195.1 Diaphorina citri
CGCATAGCGACCGGTGCCAGCATGGTAGGTAAACATTGGATTTTAGGATTGAGATATTGGGAAAATCCTACAATGCTGTAGTGAGCACCAAAGTTGTGACATAACAACACAAAGAAACTGCATTCACATTACATTACATAAAATCACTGAATATCTTACTAGTTACGAGTACCATTTTGCTGTGGAATTACACAGACATTGTG
>NW_007537536.1:0-203 GCF_000475195.1 Diaphorina citri
TGTTCGCGGATTTCGCGATTATGTTCGCGGATTTCGCGATTATGTTCGCGGATTTCGCGATTTTGTTCGCGAATTTCGTGATTATGTTCGCGGATTTGGCGATTATGTTCGCGGATTTCGCGATCTTGTTCGCGGATTTCGCGATTTTGTTCGCGGATTTCGCGATTATGTTCGCGGATTTCGCGATTATGTTCGCGGATTTC
>NW_007537537.1:0-203 GCF_000475195.1 Diaphorina citri
TTTTTTTACTTTTACTTTTTAGGGCTTTATTTTAAGTGGCCGGGCTCTCACTTACGTGAGCTCTTCCACCCCACCACTGTTAAATTACGGCTTTGCGCGCTTCCTTCATTTAGGAGGGCCACAAATTGATAGATTTACAATGTCGGATTGGAGTGAGGAGAGCTCTTTTCTTTCTTTTTCAATTATCAAAATTAGTGTACCTA
>NW_007537538.1:0-203 GCF_000475195.1 Diaphorina citri
CCGCGTTTATTCATGTCACCGGTGAAATTATTTTCCTTCTTTTGAAAATGGTTTCCTTTCTGTATGCGTTTTGCCATAGCATTTTAATTGGATTGGATGAGAAGAGAATTGAATAAGAAGATTTCAAATTTTAATGTTTTCATAATAATGATGAAGATGATAAATACCTATTAATTAGATTTCGTTTGTGAACATTTCTGGAT
>NW_007537539.1:0-203 GCF_000475195.1 Diaphorina citri
AGTGTAAACGAGGTCTTAGTGAAAAGGACGAATACTCTGCTGACTTGGTTTGTTTTTGGTGAAAGGACGAATAATCTGCTGACTTTGTTTGTTTTTGGTGAAAGGACGAATAATCTGCTGACTTGGTTTGTTATTGTGTAGAGTGCTGCGCTGATTATAAACTGGGAAATCCACTTCGTACTGATGTGCATTGTATGACATTG
>NW_007537540.1:0-203 GCF_000475195.1 Diaphorina citri
CGCCGGGTACCGGAAAACAACTAGCACTCATTAGTTTGTTTATTACTCAACAAACCGAGGAAGAAGAAAAAAATCGTCAAGAAAATGTGAGTGATAATGAACCGATTAATTTTTCAACGCGTTTTTTTATCGCCACTAAAATGAGTAAAAATCCACGAACGCAATTCCTGCCGCAGCACAATGCAAAGTGCGACCTACTGCTG
>NW_007537541.1:0-203 GCF_000475195.1 Diaphorina citri
TCTAAAAACCTAAATATTTATAAAATACTGAAATCACAGACAGAATCCAAATCTCACTTAAATTCAATTGTTACCAATGTTCACCAGCTCAAAACTCTTTTGCGGTATCATTATAATATCTAGTTAAAAAAAGTTACCTACTTAAAACTTCGACCATCAGGGATTATGTTCAATTCAAGTCCCAGTTCAGGTACCATCTGTTC
>NW_007537542.1:0-203 GCF_000475195.1 Diaphorina citri
AGAGCTTGTTATGTTTAGATTGCTGGGGTAAAGGGACTTTTTAGTCTCTCTCATTCAAACAGGATAAACGAGGTATATTCTATTCTATCCTGTACTCCTTCTCTTCGATTTTGGGACCATTATAGCAGTTGCCTCTATCAAACCTCTTGAAAGAAAACCGTCCCCATTCCATACTCACGTATCTCCGTATTGTCATGTTTAGT
>NW_007537543.1:0-203 GCF_000475195.1 Diaphorina citri
CTAGTCTTCTTCTAAGTTCTTCTCGGTGATCAAAGCCAATCTCGGATTTGGATTTTGTGCATTTCAGATAAAAACGATCTTGACATTTAAACAAAATCCTAAAAAATAATAATAATAATAATAATAAACAATTTAAGGACTGCAAGCAACGTTTCAAAGGCCCTTGCTGTGGCAATTAGGGCCAGCCACTGACTATCAGGTAG
>NW_007537544.1:0-203 GCF_000475195.1 Diaphorina citri
TTCGGAAATCGGGTGTAGACGAAATCTGAAAGTTATGTAATTGAGAGTATACAGATCTCTGGTTTGTTAACTTTTGGTGTTTTTTCCAATGTTGAGTCTACAATTTCAATATGGGGCCAAGAAAGAAACCAATGTAATGAGTGTCGCGAAAAACCACCCATGGTAAAATACTATTTCCTGAGAAAGTCATTTACAGTGTAACA
>NW_007537545.1:0-203 GCF_000475195.1 Diaphorina citri
GTTGTAATTTTTAAGGGGAAATGTTTAGGGTGTGTTGAACTAATAATAATAATAACAGAGAAAAATTAAGTAGGTACCAGGGTACCTACATAAAAAAAAGGAGAAATTAAAGAGAAAGCAAATTGTTTTTTATACATATATAATACAATGAATAAATATGTACCTATTTTTACTTCATGTTGTATAGTCATCATTCATTCAAT
>NW_007537546.1:0-203 GCF_000475195.1 Diaphorina citri
ATAATCTAGTAAAGAGGCTGCTCAGATTATATGAGCGGCTGAATCTTCACTATGTAGATAACTAAGCATCTTTCCCTGAACACAAAAAGCCCAAAGTGGCTGAGGTGTAAGGCAACCCTAACCTGGAGGGAAAATGCTGTTCGAATACGGGAATCGAACCCGCGGCCTAGCGCCTACAAGGCAGACGCGCTACCAAACAAGCT
>NW_007537547.1:0-203 GCF_000475195.1 Diaphorina citri
GTTATTTGCCTTTGGCGCAATAGAACGCAATGGACCCGTTCCATGGTGTGGGTTGTGCCCCCTCTGACCCACTCATATGATAGTACACATACTTGAGATCAAGTTCTATTTACTCAAGGTCGTTCTATCAGTATGGTTCTGTCAAGGCCGAATACATTAGTGACATATGTTGATATGTCAGGAGATATAGGCTAGATAACTAT
>NW_007537548.1:0-203 GCF_000475195.1 Diaphorina citri
TTCACACTGGCCTTATTTCACATGCACCAAAGCTTTTTGTAACATCCTATATTTACCCAGTCTTGAACACTCGCACGTCTGGGAAAATGTACACACTTTTCCGTATTTCAGGACATAAAGGACATCCAGCAATAACATAGGTACAGCGTGTATGATGTAGTAAAACTTGTACAGCTAAAGCGTTCAGTGTCATCATATTTATA
>NW_007537549.1:0-203 GCF_000475195.1 Diaphorina citri
GTACACTTTAGATAATTCGAGTGGGGTATAGCCGTTGTTGAGCCCTATAGTACGAATAGTATTACGTTCCTCCTCGAAACTTTCTGCATCCATAGGTATTTCAAGTAACCGGTTGTAATAGTTACGAAATACAGCCATTTTGTGTTGATGACAATGGTACGAGTCAGCGGGTATGATAACATCTGAGAAACTGTCCTTTCTGT
>NW_007537550.1:0-203 GCF_000475195.1 Diaphorina citri
GACAATGAGCTGAGACGTTTGTTTGAAATGTCCCTGGCAGCAGATGAAACTCCATCTGTTAGTGATCTTATGACATTTCTCAAAAATCAAGGTAAAATATTTACTCGAATTCAACCTCTGGAAAGGGACAACAAGTCTCAGGTGAGAAATAATTCTGTGAGATCTCAAGCTCATGTGACCCATGCTTTCATGACCAATGAGAA
>NW_007537551.1:0-203 GCF_000475195.1 Diaphorina citri
CTAAATACACACCTGCTTGTGTGTGGTAAACCTACTCGATAAAATATGTACTCGTGGGTTCTGTATTTGGTGTCAATATCTAATATCATGATTACAACATATTAAATTTCTATACGTTTCAGATTGCTGGAAATCCGGCAGACTCAATGATCGTAGTGATAGTGGGATCCGGATTGTTTCGACTTTTGAATTTATCTGACTCA
>NW_007537552.1:0-203 GCF_000475195.1 Diaphorina citri
GATAGTTGAGGGGAGAACTTTTGGCGGCGGGAAAACCGCCAGAAAACGGCCGAAATTTCGCACTTTTTTCAGTTTTTTGCTTATAACTCCTAAACCGTGCGTCCTACGTAATTTTTTTTATTTTATTTTTTAATTATAATTATTGGTCCAATTTGAACCAAAGATACAGGGGGTAACAAATGTCAGTCAAATTCAAAAAAATT
>NW_007537553.1:0-203 GCF_000475195.1 Diaphorina citri
CTTATCTACTCGTGATAGAAAGAATAATTGGTAGGTACCCTCGTAATGAAGTGTGTTTGAACCCAGTAATTTTGACACATCCTCTAATACTTCAATACAAGCTACATAATATTATATAGGGTAGAGTGGGGCAAAGGTTCGCACTTTTTTTCTGTGATTTTTGTATTTTTTCTCGTTTGACTTACGAACTTAAAACCAAAACC
>NW_007537554.1:0-203 GCF_000475195.1 Diaphorina citri
ATGTTTCTATTGAAATATTGAATCGACAAGGCGATATTGAATGTATCAATTCTCAATGGATCACTGAAGTTAAGCAACATTATGCACGGTTCGTACCTAGAGGAATGACCGTCCGAGATATTTCGCGTTATTTCGGACTGCATCCAGCTTCTATGGGACACAAATTTCCTCCGCTACGCAAGGCAAAAATTGCCTTGACTTGG
>NW_007537555.1:0-203 GCF_000475195.1 Diaphorina citri
TTTTTTTGAGTTATCATGTGCCCATGTCTGCTGGCCATTTCGGGGTGTAAGTACCCCTACACGGAGCAAATTAACACAGCATCAATATCTCATAGCACATCAAAGCATCAAACCCACATCCTTCAAGTTACAAGTCCACAACACAACCATTCCACTTCCTATGTAAACACAGAGTGGTACATCCACTAACCATGGCACTATAC
>NW_007537556.1:0-203 GCF_000475195.1 Diaphorina citri
ACTTCACCAAATCTTCGAGTGCGAGTTAGTAGTTAGTACCTATGTCTTTATCATTAATATGTGATCATTAATATCAATCATTAATATGGTTGGAGCTTGGTTGAAATAGGACACAAAAAAGCCTATAGGAGAAAAGATCACCAAGAAGAACTTGATAAAGAAAGATGCGAAGAAAACGAGAAGAGCAAAGAAAGGAGAAGACA
>NW_007537557.1:0-203 GCF_000475195.1 Diaphorina citri
TATTCAAAAATGTTAAGGGGCTGTACCTACAAATAATTATGTCTACATTGTCTACCCTATACAGAAACACTAAAATTACCTACTTAGATAGGTAGCTATACTTCTTATTGGTAGATAGGTATAAGTACAATACATAGGTACTTATTTCTTATAGATTGGTTTTATCAATAGGCTGGTTTTTTCCTCGTTGTTATCGTGTTAGC
>NW_007537558.1:0-203 GCF_000475195.1 Diaphorina citri
ACTCATGCACTTCGGTTTGAACTCCGGAGGATCAGGGGTCGATTTCTGACAGTGGCGAAGTTTTCTTGTCTGTTTGCTTGGAATTTGGCGTGTATTTTGGCTCAGCTATTTTCAACAAGAAGAGATCAGTGGTGGAATAACCATTGTAAAAGAGAAATCGGAACTGAGCCGAGGTAACCTGTTCTATCATTCGCCCCATCATT
>NW_007537559.1:0-203 GCF_000475195.1 Diaphorina citri
TACTTCTTTCTGACTCCCAATGAGTTCACGTGACATGACGCGATGGTAGTGTGTTTCTACCTTAACATGCCCCCAAAAATTATATGCAACTTCCCCCAGCTGGCAAGTTCTTAACAAACAACTGAATGAGGCAACAACAAGTGAGATTGGAAAAGAACAACATACCTGAAACAGACATCCCAAATAGAAGAATGTACCATTTG
>NW_007537560.1:0-203 GCF_000475195.1 Diaphorina citri
TTTTAATTCTTAAAAGTTCTCATTCGAAAATATTCGAAATCTGTGTTTATTGTAAAATAATGTTAAGTAACAAAGTAATAACTCACTGGTAGGTATCAGAGAAGAAGAAAACTCGTTCATGACTAGCTTTGTCAAAACAATGTTGTTCATTATGTAATTTGCTGTTTTTTAGGTACTTTTAGGTCAATTTAATTTTTCAACAT
>NW_007537561.1:0-203 GCF_000475195.1 Diaphorina citri
AAATTTTTGTTGGTTTTCAATGAGACTGGGATTTTGATTTCTTTTGATGATATCTTTGTTGATTTGATCATTCCATCTTAGTCGTGGTCTACCTTGCTTTCTGGTTCCTTCTATATTCATTTGGGAGTATTTTTTAGGCAATCTATTCTCATCCATTCTTCTTACATGTCCATACCATTTCAGCCTTGTTCTCTCCACTCGTT
>NW_007537562.1:0-203 GCF_000475195.1 Diaphorina citri
ACAAAATACTTACTATGAACCATTTGAACCATGAAAAGTACAAAGTACAATGGACCTCACTTACCAGCAGGTGGTTGTGATGTAAACTTGATAGCTATCTGTAGCAAAGACATGGGGAAGCCCGGATGAGGTTCAGTGGTAATCCACACTCGGAAATCTGGATGACACCGTTCTACAAAATACTTACTATGAACCATTTGAAC
>NW_007537563.1:0-203 GCF_000475195.1 Diaphorina citri
CCCTTTATTATAAAATTGATACCTATTGGTCTGGCTGGGGGACGTTAAGCAGGGAGTAGACCAGCTTGGTCTGGCTGGAGGACTTTAAACGGGGAGTATACAAGCCTGAATTTCCCAAGCTAAATAAATAGCAAAGGTTGAGTGCGAAGGGCATCCACTCGTAAAATTTGAAGCCAAAACCAAATGTCAGCCCAAAGCAATGA
>NW_007537564.1:0-203 GCF_000475195.1 Diaphorina citri
TAGGAGGTATAATAAATTTACTATTCTATGAAAGAAGCTGGAAACATTAAGAAAACTGACTATGAATAAATTACCATCAACATCAATACAAGGTGGATGGAATATTCGTACATACCTATCTCAACTCCATTTTTACATAGTTTTATTTATTTACTGAGAAACATCTTCTTTTCATATAAATACTCGTTCCTATTTTCTTATCA
>NW_007537565.1:0-203 GCF_000475195.1 Diaphorina citri
CTTTACACGTAAAATAACACCAAATAAATTTAAACCAGACGGTCTGATAGATGTAGGTCTCCAGCTTTTTCCACCACACACTTTAAGACGGTTTGATAGACCTACTAGGTCTCGAGCTTTTTCCACCACAAACTTCAAGACGGTTAGACAGACTGCCTACTCCTGTTCCATTCGTCCTTGCTTTTCAAAGGACCTGAAGAGGG
>NW_007537566.1:0-203 GCF_000475195.1 Diaphorina citri
AGAATGCCCACTATATTGCCCCGAAAGTAAGTCTAAAGGCCCGTTGGCACTTGTCATTCGATTTATTCCATTACACACACACGATTTTTTTCCCAAACGATAAGTGGGAACGAGCCTTGACGATTAAACAGGGACTAAAGTACTAAAGGTCTAGATTCACGAAGTTCAACGATAAGTAATAATAATGGGAAGTATTGTGTCTC
>NW_007537567.1:0-203 GCF_000475195.1 Diaphorina citri
AATCATAATACTTTTGATATTTGCTAGCGCGATCCTAGCCTTTGATAAGGCGTATTCCATGTGTTCTCTGAACAAACCAGAAGACGAAAAAACCACGCCGAGATATGTGTATTTTTTAACTATTTCCAGGCGGCTGTCATCATAGAAAAAGTTATCATGTTTCGAGAGCTTTCCACCCCTTCTAAAAACTATCACTTTAGTTT
>NW_007537568.1:0-203 GCF_000475195.1 Diaphorina citri
ATACTGTATGCTTACCTACATACAGGATTGTCTATTTTTATTAATAACACCCTGTAGTGACCATTATTGGTTTTATTAAGGAGCAACAATTTGAGCTGATTTAGCATAATCTGACCTATGATTTGCCGCCATTGTCTTTATCTTTAATTGAAACAAATTGAAATTGGTCATTACTCTTTATAGATATCTGCATATTTTAAGTA
>NW_007537569.1:0-203 GCF_000475195.1 Diaphorina citri
CGAAATCCGCGAACAAAATCACCAAATCCGCGAACATAATCGCAAAATCCGCGAGCATAATCGCAAAATCCGCGAACATAATCGCGAAATCCGCGAACATAATCGCCAAATCCGCGAACAATATTGCCAAATCCGCGAACATAATCGTGAAATCCGCGAACATAATCGCGAAATCCGCGAACAAAATCGCCAAATCCGCGAAC
>NW_007537570.1:0-203 GCF_000475195.1 Diaphorina citri
TTGCATGGAACGCACGGTTTAGGAGTTATAAGCAAAAAACTGACAAAAGTGCGAAATTTCGGCCATTTTCTGGCGGTTTTTCCGCCGCCAAATGTTCTCCCCTGAACTCTCGAGTTCTCAAATTTATTTTTGGTATTACACTTTCGCCTAAAGATCCTATGAACAAGAAAGTTGTTTACCCTAATTATTGCAAGGTGGACTTC
>NW_007537571.1:0-203 GCF_000475195.1 Diaphorina citri
GGACTACGGCTCGAGCTTATATGGTTCAGCTAAAGATAATAAGTTGAAGAAGTTAAATGTAGTTCATCATACAGCTCTCCGTATGGTTTCTGGCGCGTTTCGTACTTCGCCTATTGTAAGTCTAGTGGCTGAATGTGGGCAACCATCTCTGCAAGTCAGAAGAAATATATTGCTATCAAATTACGTGTACAAAGTTGCAAGCA
>NW_007537572.1:0-203 GCF_000475195.1 Diaphorina citri
TTGATTGCATACTGTAGAAAGTTACAACAATACAGAAAATTGGGGCGAAAGGAAAATGTGCTTTGTTAAACATGAACTCCACTATTGCCCGATCTTGCCACAGAGAGTTTTCAGTTAATCCAGAATTAAAGAGATAAGGGTCTGTGTCAATCAAATGGGTGACGTCAAAGAAAACCCTTGACACTGTGTTAACCCTCAGTGGT
>NW_007537573.1:0-203 GCF_000475195.1 Diaphorina citri
AAATTGCACTATGCTAATGCAACCAAAATACTCCCCCGTAGTAGAAAAAGTTCCCATACAAAGTTCCCAACTTGAGTTTAATTTGTCTTTATTCAAGTTCGAAGCAGAAACTTCGCCATCCAAGATTATGATACAGTTTTGCGGTCTTTTTCTCCCTCAGTTATCTCCTCAAATTATGTTGTTCCTCAGTTACTCAAATTCAG
>NW_007537574.1:0-203 GCF_000475195.1 Diaphorina citri
AATTTTACTTTCATGTAATGATTTAAAATCAAGACTAGAGCCCGTTCTCCCTTTATTCCCAATATAGTGTGCAAGTCAGCCATCCATTTATTGGCCTTCCTCGGCGTAGCTTAACATAGGTGACACTAAAACCGGTCTTAAATGATCGACTGAAGTGTTAGCTAAAACTTTCTCGCTTTGAGTTCATAGGTCGTCGCGACAAA
>NW_007537575.1:0-203 GCF_000475195.1 Diaphorina citri
TTTGTTTATTTTTTTATTTATTTTTATCTTCAATTATTTTTTTACTTTCTTTTCTATTCATATTTTTTATTGATGTAACATTTGAAAGACATGAATTTGGAGGCTGCACAGGTCTTTAGGTGCCAAAAGGCATCAAGTACGTATTAGATACATTATTTTTTATTATTTTAGTCATTTTTGTACCTAGGTAGGTTCTATGAATT
>NW_007537576.1:0-203 GCF_000475195.1 Diaphorina citri
AGAGAAGAAGGATAGGATAGGAGGAAGGCAGTCGTTCCGAGAACGAACCTTATCTGTTTAGGATAAAACCGCCCCGGGTGGGAATCGAACCCGCGACCTAGCGCTTACAAGGCAGATGCGCTACCAACCAAGCTAACTGAGCTGGCTGGCTTGTTATTTGTTTGGTCCCCCAAATTTCCATTCATAAATCCTCTCTAGATGAC
>NW_007537577.1:0-203 GCF_000475195.1 Diaphorina citri
CAAACAATGCACCTCCATAAGGACATACTCCATATTTCTTACCAGACACTTTCTGTCATTAAGTTCATAACTTTGTCCAAATTTATGGTACAAGGTGGCAATGAAAAGCGGTGGTAATTAATGTTGAAAAGTGTTGTAGCATTCACATGTACTATCGCCATATCTCATCCAGATATAAACGCTGCACGTAGCATTAGCAAGGT
>NW_007537578.1:0-203 GCF_000475195.1 Diaphorina citri
TACATTACTATGAATTTTCATTATTTTACATTATTACACTATTATGAGTTTGAATTATTTTGCATTGTTATTAAGTGCGAGTTCATTTTTTAAATGGTTCAGTAAGTAGTGCGATTCTTTTACTGCTTCTTTGTTGTGTTGGGTTTTGCTCTGGGTGGTTTGTCACTGTCTAGGGCTCTAGGCTTTCTTACAGCAGAGTTTAT
>NW_007537579.1:0-203 GCF_000475195.1 Diaphorina citri
ATTTTGTTCCCTCGTACGGTAATGTACGGTAATACACCTGTAAACACTGAAAAGATGGCCGCTGTGTTCGTCAGAGTTCGTTGTTCGAAGTATCGTTGATCGTGGAAATAAGATTTCAAAGTTCATTTTTTAAGTGTTAATCAATAAAATATGTGACTTTTTTAACTTTGCTATTTTAAAAACTTGTCAAGGAACACTCCTAA
>NW_007537580.1:0-203 GCF_000475195.1 Diaphorina citri
TTCCGTTCTAATGAAAGAGTTCAAATATGTGTGACGTCGGACTTTACGCAGTTGTTTTTTTCGTCCGTTAGGTAGCGCTAGTATGCAAGCACGCTTGCGGAGGAGCAGAAAGAAATGCGCAGAAACGTGTTGAGTTGGAGTTCTAATGTAGTAAGAAAAGATCACTTTGAAAATAGAACATTGGAACGAATTTATTTTGTGTA
>NW_007537581.1:0-203 GCF_000475195.1 Diaphorina citri
TGAATTGGGAGGGGAGGGGGACATGTATATGAGGGTCATTTTGTTTTTGATTACTTCCTCTTCCACCTATTTCGTCCTCTTCTTCATTTCTCTTCCTTCTCCTATTTCTCTTAGACGGAGGGTCTCTTTCTCTTGTTCTCATCTTCCTCAGTTTTTCCCACCTCCTCTTCATTATCTTTTTTCTCCTCCTCCTCCTCCTCCTT
>NW_007537582.1:0-203 GCF_000475195.1 Diaphorina citri
GCATGAACCTGAAGTTTGTCATTATACAGTCTACAGATTCACATATCCTGGGGGGATGAAGGTTAACACAAAAAAGGGAGAAATGAGCAGCGCCGCAGGCGAAATTTTTGATAATTGTGAGCTACACAATTTATAGAAACCAGAATTAACGAAATTGAAATTTTTATGGCCACAGACGAAAATTTTGGTCTCTAATATTAAAA
>NW_007537583.1:0-203 GCF_000475195.1 Diaphorina citri
AATTTATTCGTCTACCAAATTTATTTCGAACCTAGAATAACTTCAAATCTTACAAGATCTTGCGATTGCCTACTATGTACCAAATTACCAATCTGAATATTACCAAATTTTTTCCATCTTACTTCGATTCAATTATCTCACACCCAAAATAATAAAATGGGTATTTAAGATACAATACAACTCAGCTTACGAACTCCAAATTT
>NW_007537584.1:0-203 GCF_000475195.1 Diaphorina citri
ATCTCATAATTTATATTTCATAATCATCTCATCTATCTGTCTTTAAAAAGAATTCCGAGATTTAAGAAGGTTCTCCCTAAAGACTCTGTCTTCAGAAATGGAAGATAACTTCTCTTAGATAAGTTATAGCTATTAGGAACACAAGATAAATATCTCCCATGAGCAAAGGTCATCCCTGGCTTTAGAAGGATTTAAAAAGATGA
>NW_007537585.1:0-203 GCF_000475195.1 Diaphorina citri
TTAGGAGATGTCTTACTACCGCTCTTCTATCTTACATTTCATCTCAGAAAACATCCAACACATCAAAATTTATTAATACATATTTGAGTCCCTTAATTAAAACTATCCTGCATGGTCGTCAACATAAAAAAAACATACCTACTACATAAGTAGATTCAAATTTATACCTACCTACCTACCCTGGAATATCTCATAGAAACGAT
>NW_007537586.1:0-203 GCF_000475195.1 Diaphorina citri
TGACAATTTCCTCAATTCCAAAACAAAATCTTCAATACTCTGTTCTCCTTTCACTTCATGAGTAAGAAACACATACCTTTCAAATATGATATTCTTCGTGGGTTTAAAGTACGAAGACAGCTCCTGTGTTACCTCAGTGAAAGTTTTACATTTTTGATCCAAATGAAGTGTATCATAGATATGTTCAATTTCCTCGCCAGCTA
>NW_007537587.1:0-203 GCF_000475195.1 Diaphorina citri
CTGCTAAGGTCTTATCGTCCCGAAAGTGAAGAGAGAAGGAGCACAAGATAGGAGAAAGCCAGCCGTTCTAAGAACGAACCCTACCTGTTGAGGATAAAATCAGCCTCGTGGGAGGGGGTAAAGTATAGGAGGTCTTCATATGAATAGAAAGGGGCGTAGTACAAATAAAGTTTGGAAACCTCTGATCTAGTTACATAGTGTTG
>NW_007537588.1:0-203 GCF_000475195.1 Diaphorina citri
AATTTGCCTGTAACTCCGAAATTTGTTGATGGATTTAAATCTAGTTTTTTTTATTATATTTCTTGAACTGTTTTCTATTAAGAACGCACAATTTCTTTTTAAAAATAATAGGAACTCAATTTTTTATTACACTTCAAAAATTTTGCTTTGACAATTTTTTTAAATAAATGGAACTTTTTTTAAAAAAATAAAAAAAATACTTA
>NW_007537589.1:0-203 GCF_000475195.1 Diaphorina citri
CTGTTCAGGATAAAATCCGCCCCGGGCGGGAATCAAACCTCTGCGACCTAGCGCTTACTGGGTAGGCGCGCTTCCAAGTTAACTAGGCTGGCAGGAGGAATGTCAGGAATCAAGCGTGCGGGGAAGTGCGCGAACGTCAAGAATTCGAAGCGCCACCCGGCCTATGTTAACACGAAACATGAGGTTTTTCGGCATTTCTTTAC
>NW_007537590.1:0-203 GCF_000475195.1 Diaphorina citri
TTCATAATGTTCGCTGTTTGATGAATTTACCAAAGAGTCAAATCTTATTACCAAGATACCTACGATTATAAATCAGTATGGATATAAAACGGTAATCTAACCGTCTTACACATAGATGAGTTTACCCTCTTATCATTGCAGACTTATTTCATTATTTTGAGTCCTTGTTGGATAATGACACATCCACTATGCATACATTTAAT
>NW_007537591.1:0-203 GCF_000475195.1 Diaphorina citri
TTAAGAAGTGAGCTGATAAAATCGTCGCTAAAGTTTGAAACAAAGTTGCGAAACGTCTCAATATTCTTTATTGCTGACATTTATGACTCCTTTAATGACACTTTATTGTATCCCATAAAAAAATTGAGCTGAATGCATAAAAGTGCATTTAAATTGATCTCTGAGAACTCCTTTTATAAAGCTATCATTTTAATGAACCTTTC
>NW_007537592.1:0-203 GCF_000475195.1 Diaphorina citri
GATACCACGTAATGAATATCATGATCCCCACGCTATTTACTCAACTAGTTTTCTAAGAATCAAACAAGTTTCTGAGAGTTTTCCAGTCCCGACCATAACTTTGTTTGTTCTAACCGTATCTTTTATTTGTTTTCCAGTGGGCATTCGGAGTTCTACTGTGGGAGTTGACAACCCTAGCTCAACAACCATATGCTGAGATAGAT
>NW_007537593.1:0-203 GCF_000475195.1 Diaphorina citri
TGTGGGATAGCTTGCTTTCATGTTTCCTTTTTCATTTCTCTTTTTCTCTCTTTCTCTTTTTCCTATATGTTTTTTTTTTATGTGAATAAAAATGTAGGTAAATGTAGCAATGTTCTCTCTTTTTCTTTTTACTCTCGATTTTTCCTTTACTTTTTCTCACTTTCAGTAAAACCTCATGTTTATTTTTACTCTCATTTTTCTCG
>NW_007537594.1:0-203 GCF_000475195.1 Diaphorina citri
ATTTTCTCACACGAATGAGCTCTGATCTCGAAATTTGTCGCGACGACCTATGAACTCAAAGCGAGAAAGTTTTAGATATCACTTCAGTCTATCATTTAAGACCGGTTTCAGCGTCATCTATGTTGAGCTACGCCGAGCAAGGCCAATAAATGGATGGGTGACTTAAACATTATATTGGTAGTTACATATTAGGAAACATTAAA
>NW_007537595.1:0-203 GCF_000475195.1 Diaphorina citri
CACATGAGTAACTTTAGTTAGACTGTAGAGGGGTTAGAATACTGGGTATGACTGTGGCATCACCGGCCGATTTTCAATGAGGTACTTCGTTCAAGATATGTTAGCGCACTTTGGTGAACCCTATAGTAAATTGATCACATGATAGATTTAGACAAAGAATAATTTTCTCATCACGATATACATATGATAAAGGTGATGGTGAT
>NW_007537596.1:0-203 GCF_000475195.1 Diaphorina citri
AATGAGAGCTATTTAAAACCGGGCTGGCCGTTAAAAATTTGTCAACGGTTTGTCTGAAAATTGAGATTTTCCATTTTCAAAAGGGTTTTCCGGAGTTTTCCGGAAAACGGTTTGGGATAAAGACGAACGGTTTTCACAGGTTTGTTCTGCTCATTGAGAGCTATTTAAAACCGGTCTGGCCGGTAAAAATTTGTCAACGGTTT
>NW_007537597.1:0-203 GCF_000475195.1 Diaphorina citri
TCGGTCCTCCGTGCAGTGTGAGTTGATGATAATGATCAATCAAAAGCTTGGTTAGATGAGCCTTGTTAGGCAGAAGGAGTGGATGTTTCGCCGCCTCCGAGAGGGGAGCTCGAGAGAGCCTCCCATTCAGCCATTGTATAGGGCTTGAAAAGGGTCGAGGGGCGTCTCTTACCGTAGATTCGTGTAAAGCTGGGTACACACTA
>NW_007537598.1:0-203 GCF_000475195.1 Diaphorina citri
CGGTGTAATTTAACAATATCTCGGGAACGGTATAAGCTAGAGACTTGAACTTTGGTATGTAGTTCACAAATGTGACAAGGATGCAACACAAAAAGAGATTTGACCGCTTTTGAACAGATTTCGAACGTTTTTTGGCGGTTTTCAGCTATACCGACTAAACGGTTAGAGATATTGTAAAAGTTAGGGTAAAAGAACACTCAAAT
>NW_007537599.1:0-203 GCF_000475195.1 Diaphorina citri
TTGTAGGTAAAAAGCTCTTGCATACTAGAATGTTATACTCACTGACTTACTTACCTAAAATAGGTAATACATTCTTATCCACTGACCAGTTAAATACATACCTAAGCCAGAAGCTATTCTAGGGGGGAGGCTCAAGTTCTTACACTAGATAAAAACACATTACCCCCACATCTCACCCATGGGTACACTAAAACTTTTTTTTT
>NW_007537600.1:0-203 GCF_000475195.1 Diaphorina citri
TAAAGAATCTTCTAGTGAAATGGACTACAATCGGGTGCAAGATTTCGGGTGTCTCGCATAGCTGAGATAGCAAGGTCTTGTTGGTTGGCCAAGGCCCAAGACCTGAAGATAAGAGAGTGGCTGTGTGACCCAGTTGTTATCAGTAGACAGAGGTGGAAGGAGAAGGTTCCGACCAGTCTCGAGACTCTGAACCAGAAACATGG
>NW_007537601.1:0-203 GCF_000475195.1 Diaphorina citri
CCCCGGTACAAGGATATTCATCATAGGTAATTATTGGATGAACTTATTTTAAACGACTAGGGTTCCAGGAATCTAATTTGATCGCCAACGTCTACTAATGGACATGGCACACTAAGAAGAAGAGGAGGAAGCCAGCCTAGTTAGCTTAGTTGGTAGTGCGTCTGCCTTGTAAGCGCTAGGCCGCGGGTTCGATTCCCGCCCGG
>NW_007537602.1:0-203 GCF_000475195.1 Diaphorina citri
TTTCTTCCTTAAAAGATTTCAAATGTTAATTTCCTTATGGAAAATATTTATCTTGTCCTTACGGCCGTCATTTTCAAGAAGGTAAGCCTAAATTGTTAAGCCCCTAAATGACAGACAGTTTTTGCGCCAGAGAAGTGACTGATTGATGAATGAAGAGAAGAAGAGCTATTTTTCACATGCTTTCATTTAACTTGGGTCAAATA
>NW_007537603.1:0-203 GCF_000475195.1 Diaphorina citri
AAAAATATATTGGTAGATTGGTACCTATCATAATACTTATCATAGGGAAATGTTATAACGATACAATAAAAATTGAATTGAATTTTTCCAGATAGGTAAATACTTGGACACAATATGAAGGAAACATATGTACAGTGTGTCCACTTTTAATGTGCGCCATAGGAAAAATACATGTAAAAACAGTTTTTCTTGTCTCAAAAGTC
>NW_007537604.1:0-203 GCF_000475195.1 Diaphorina citri
CAGTTCTGATTTGTCCCGTCTGTCTAGTTATAGTCTGTGTAGGAGTCCAGTCAGCTGAATGTTTAAGAGCATATAGAGATGATTTGTAAATGTAGATGTCAGTCAAGTTTGGTACATCAAAAATATTGTACAAATCCTCTGTGTGGAAAAGTCTTGGTTTGTTAAGTATAATTCGTAGAAGTATGTTTTGTGTCCGTTTAAGT
>NW_007537605.1:0-203 GCF_000475195.1 Diaphorina citri
ATGTATGTACATATTTTGTACTTTTCGTGTTGAAACACCTGCTTATTTAGACTTCAATCTTTGAATGTCTCATAGCATTCCACCTGACTACCACCTTCCGCAGTATAGTTAGTGAGGTTGACACTTAATTGGCCCTGTAACAAAGAGTCATTCACTATACCAAGTTCAGAACTTACCTACTTTCTAGTCTGCTTACTGTGAAT
>NW_007537606.1:0-203 GCF_000475195.1 Diaphorina citri
CAAAAAATTTCATCGAAATCGGTCGAGCCGTTTTCTCGTGAAAAGAGGACAAAAACGGGTCTATTAGGCCATTTTCTTAACTTTTTGAACCGCCGCCATTTTGAATCAGGATGGAATGTGAAAAGTTCAAGTAGCCTATGTCACCCGGAGTACTTTTTTTAACAACCACAAAAAATTTCATCAAAATCGGTCGAGCCGTTTTC
>NW_007537607.1:0-203 GCF_000475195.1 Diaphorina citri
AATTTCGAAATCCTCAATATTGCAGACAGTACCTATAAAAATGAATGTTCTAAATTTGAAACCCTAAAAATTCCAGACTTTATAAAGATCCTAAATTTAGAAGAAATCCTCAAAATTGCAGACGACATGAAGATCCTAAATTTAGAAGAAATCCTCAAAATTGCAGACGGTATGAAGATCCTAAATTTAGAAGAAATCCTCAA
>NW_007537608.1:0-203 GCF_000475195.1 Diaphorina citri
GAAGGTTAATGCTAAGATAAGACCCATGTTACATTGGAAGATGGAAGGTTAATGCTAAGATAAGACCCATGTTACATTAGAAGATGGAATGTTAATGCTAAGATAAGACCCATGTTACATTGGAGGATGGAAGGTTAATGCTAAGATAAGACCCATGTTACATTGGAAGATGGAAGGTTAATGCTAAGATAAGACCCATGTTA
>NW_007537609.1:0-203 GCF_000475195.1 Diaphorina citri
TTTTTCTCCAAAAGACAATATTAAAAAACAGTAGCAAAAATCCAAAATTTGGCACTTGGCATAAATAACAGAACACTCGTAGATAACTACATCAAAGAACTACTTCGGAAAATACAAAAAAGGAAAAAAAAGAGTAGGTAATTAAATTAAATATTTTCCAACAATTCTCCGTCAATTATTTAGGAACTTTAAAAGCACAAATC
>NW_007537610.1:0-203 GCF_000475195.1 Diaphorina citri
TTTCAAGTCTCTAGCTTATACCGTTCCCGAGATATTATTGAATTACACCGAAAACCGCCAAAAAGCGGCCGAAATGCCACCAAGCGTGGCACCGGTCTTAACCAAATGTTTCGTGTCGCATCCTTGTCACATTTGACAGCTGCATGCCAAATTTTCAAGTCTCTAGCTCTTACCGTTCTCGAGATATTTTGTTTACAGACAGA
>NW_007537611.1:0-203 GCF_000475195.1 Diaphorina citri
TGGGAACTTCCGATTCTTGTGAAGGGAAAATATTTCCAAGTCGTCAACATTGAATCTGCCCACAACCTACCTCAGTTTTGTGGTGGTGAAAACCCTTGTCTAGGCGAAAGAACTTCGATCCAACAAATCTTTCCAAATGCTAAATGTAATGTGTAAATATTGAGGATTAGAAAGTAATCTCATAATACTGATTAGGCAGTAGT
>NW_007537612.1:0-203 GCF_000475195.1 Diaphorina citri
TGCCAACAAAGAAAAGTAGTGATATGTGATGTGTTAGATATGTTTAGAAAATTTTGCACCTTTCCTTGGGATTCTGATAACAAAAGTCCACCAAGCACTTAGCACTTATGCATTCGGCAGGCCTGGCAGGCAGATAGTTATCAGGACATCAGGTTATGTAGGTGTTCTTACGGGACTACGGACTACCACAAAAAATCCCAGAC
>NW_007537613.1:0-203 GCF_000475195.1 Diaphorina citri
TGAAAATACCGTAATAACATCATTGGGTAAGTTTTGGTAAGTTCCGAACATTTCCGAGTGAAAAATACCATAATAACACCATTGGGTAAGTTTTGGTAAGTTCCGAACATTTCCGAGTGAAAAAAACCATAATAACATCATTGGGTAAGTTTTGGTAAGTTCCGAACATTTCCGAGTGAAAAATACCATAATAACATCATTGG
>NW_007537614.1:0-203 GCF_000475195.1 Diaphorina citri
ACTCCCTGTTTAACGTCCCCCAGCCAGACAACCGTACTGTCCCACACTATTCTATGATAAGTTGATAAGGTTCCTAATCAATTCTTTGTTGCACCTCTATTCAAATCAATAGGTGCTTTCCATTGTTTTTTATTGTTCTGGTCTAAAAATATGCATTTAATTACTATGCACCTGTCTGATAAGCGTTGGGACTCTATTAATAG
>NW_007537615.1:0-203 GCF_000475195.1 Diaphorina citri
TCGCCACTTCACCTCTGTGTTGGTTTTAGGGCATTCCGCCGAATTCGGGGCATTTGTAACATGGTTTCCCATCATGAGTCATGAGCCGCTAGCAAATGTTTTAAGTAGCACACTATGTTGATGTGATGCCGTCAAGTCATGCACATGTAGATGATGTTTCTCCACACCAATCTCACATCCCCCTTCCACTTCTCTCAACATCC
>NW_007537616.1:0-203 GCF_000475195.1 Diaphorina citri
TTCACTTACAGGTTTAGGTATTAAGCTTGGTTTACTCAACCCATCTGTTACTGAATTAAAACTTTTTGAAAGAACATTCGAAGTCATGGTCGTATTTACACTAATTTTAGTTTGTGCTTTTGTCACATTGGATCCAAACGGTTGTACGGTTACTAGAACTGGTGTTGCTTTGGCTTGGTTCAGATCAGGTCTTCCTAATTTCA
>NW_007537617.1:0-203 GCF_000475195.1 Diaphorina citri
TGACAATTTCCTCAATTCCAAAACAAAATCTTCAATACTCTGTTCTCCTTTCACTTCATGAGTAAGAAACACATACCTATCAAATATGATATTCTTCGTGGGTTTAAAGTACGAAGACAGCTCCCGTGTTACCTCAGTGAAAGTTTTACATTTTTGATCCAAATGAAGTGTATCATAGATATGTTCAATTTCCTCGCCAGCTA
>NW_007537618.1:0-203 GCF_000475195.1 Diaphorina citri
CGAGAGAAAATATAAAAAATACTAGAGCATATTTTCAGTCTATGGAGTTCTAATATAATTTCCATTACCATTCCATTGCCATTGTATGTACATACCTATAAGGCTATAATTTTTAAAGTGCCTACTATTCAACGAAACAAAAGAAAATGTTCCCTCACTCTGTGCCATTCACACTGTGGGGAGTGAAACACTTGAAACAGAGG
>NW_007537619.1:0-203 GCF_000475195.1 Diaphorina citri
TATCAAGTGACAGGAGACTAAATTTTACTGTCGACAACATAGCAGCACACTTGATCCTGTTATACAACAAATAAATAAATAACAAAAATAAAGCTCATTTACCTACTCTTTCATTGAAAATAAAGTTTTTTTTATTTTATTTTACGGAAAAGGTCATATTTTGGGAAAATAAATGTCATATTTGAGGAAAATAAAGGTCATAA
>NW_007537620.1:0-203 GCF_000475195.1 Diaphorina citri
TTTATCATGTAAAACCTATCATATCTTTTAATCGTGATGTATTGGTAGTATGGTGGTATAGGGTTTCATTTTTAAACAAATGTGGAAATAAGGAAAAAATAAATACCTATCATAAAAGTAATACCTACTTATCACCCAATGAAACCCCAATCAAGACATTGCAGTCTTGTCAAGACTGCAACACACTAGCACAATATTTGTTG
>NW_007537621.1:0-203 GCF_000475195.1 Diaphorina citri
GAAGAAGAAGAAGAAGAAGAAGAAGAAGAAGAAGAAGAAGAAGAAGAAGAAGAAGAAGAAGAAGAAGAAGAAGAAAGGGTAATGCATATCTTTTTATGTAGATCTTCTTCTCCTCTTCTTCCTCCTTGTAGTGGGTGGCCTAACGTCACAATTTTGGCCAAAAGCTGCATTTATTCAGGAAAGCACCAAATTTGGTATGGACC
>NW_007537622.1:0-203 GCF_000475195.1 Diaphorina citri
CTATATGAGAACCAGATACAAGCAACAGATCTGGGATGAGATTCAGAGATTCAACATAATATTTAAAAAAGAATTTGCTATCTTTAAACACAAAAAAAGCTTTTTTAAAATACGTAGGTAACAGTTACCAACACCTAGAAAGCTATCCTCGTACTGAGAGACTGCTCATCAATGTGCGCTGTAAACTGTGTCACACAGTTCCA
>NW_007537623.1:0-203 GCF_000475195.1 Diaphorina citri
GAAGAGTTACAGAGGTGAGTACCTAACTACTACCAGAAGCTTGCAATGGTGTTCTGGAAAGCTGGCTACTATTTGTTCTATGCTGCGGCTCTGTTCAAACTCTTCACGCTGAACAAGGAGAAGAAGAAGAAGAATATTACGCAGGAAGAGTTACAGAGGTGAGTACCTAACTACTACCAGAAGCTTGCAATGGTGTTCTGGAA
>NW_007537624.1:0-203 GCF_000475195.1 Diaphorina citri
AACACCATCTGTAGCATACTAGACATACTCGTACAGTGTACACAGGTATACCTAGGTGATATTGTCAGAGAGATAGACTCCTGTTGTTGCTATTGAAATTCGACCCACATGTTATTACGGTAGCGGTGTTGGTGTGATCTTTGAACCGATCAAGCGTGAAAATATTAAAACGTCTGAACTCTTACTAGGAACGCTAACCAAAC
>NW_007537625.1:0-203 GCF_000475195.1 Diaphorina citri
CATGCACACCCCCAGCTATTCCTCCCATGGGTAAGTTATGTCTGTCCTTAGTAACACTATGCATGACAACTGCATGCATACCCCCAGCTATTCCTCCCATGGGTAAGTTATGTCTGTCCTTAGTATAGTAACACTATGCATGACAACTGCATGCACACCCCCAGCTATTCCTCCCATGGGTAAGTTATGTCTGTCCTTAGTAA
>NW_007537626.1:0-203 GCF_000475195.1 Diaphorina citri
TTCAAGGTATCCACGTAGTTCCTCGTCCAACGTTTTACTAGCTCGAGAAAATGAAATTGTTCCTCCCAAAAAAAAATATAATCGTAGGTAATATGTATGTTCAGGGCTATTTGTTATTGTTTTAGTGGTTTGACATCCCACCGGCAGAGGTCTATAATTTGTGGTTGTGTGGATAGATCAAAACTCTTCTACCCAATGACATC
>NW_007537627.1:0-203 GCF_000475195.1 Diaphorina citri
ACTTAGGAGACTTATCCTAGCATGTGTACTAAACATAAAAGAATAAACTAAAATTATTAAGGTTCTTTGTCAATTTCCGCCAAAAAAATTGTATATGTTTGTAGAAATTTATGAAAAATCGTCATAGATGGCGCTAGTGATAAGAAAATTTCGAATCCCTTCTGTGTTCAATATTGTTCAAATGGGGAGTTGTCATTGAATGA
>NW_007537628.1:0-203 GCF_000475195.1 Diaphorina citri
TTAATTGATATAGTGTTTCACAAGGAGCTCAATACCTCCATGGTGTTTCAGGTAAATCTTTGTTTTGTGATGGCCTCCCAGGACACATCTCAGCTTGGTATTGAGTTGTGGCATCAGGTTATCTCATATTATGAAGATATCTTCACTCAAGATTTTTTTTGTCACCTTATCATGTTCATAGGTATCTTGCTATCTTGTTTCTC
>NW_007537629.1:0-203 GCF_000475195.1 Diaphorina citri
CTATTTATTGAAGCGATACAAATGTTATCATTGTAAGAGAACAGGTGCACATCATCGAGCTATTTGTGACTTTGACCAGCTCTATGTATTTCAAAGGTGAGAAAATTACTACGAGTAATTGTTGCAGTCATGATGATCATGTAAGTAACAAGGAAGACTCGCCCTCACAGCCAAATCAGAATGAGATACCCTGTAATAGTACT
>NW_007537630.1:0-203 GCF_000475195.1 Diaphorina citri
TGAACTTTTTCATTAGAACGGTATCCTATATACCTACCTAAAAATTGCATTTTAAACCTTTTTCATAAATTTTAACTAAAAGATTATGAAATAGGTAATTTTTAACTATAAAATTATGAAAAAAATAATTATGGCTATTCATAAAACATTTTTAAATGATAAAATTATGTAAAAAAAAAATGACCTCGCTGGGATTCGAACCC
>NW_007537631.1:0-203 GCF_000475195.1 Diaphorina citri
GAATTTTGAACCCACTATAGGAGAGTTTCACGTTAGTTCGGGTCCACCCTGTATACGTAAATTTTAAATTAAATTATACACCGAGGTAAATAACTCATGCATACAAGATTATACAAGGCAATTAATATGTTAGATGGAAAGTTAGATGCGTGTGCACTGTACTCACTTTTACCGTTTGCCATTTCCCGGAGGTCGGTAGAGAA
>NW_007537632.1:0-203 GCF_000475195.1 Diaphorina citri
CCAACCTATGCTTAAAAGAATATTCACCCATTCTACAAAAAATTACTGAAAATTATCATCAAACCCTACCACCCTGGCTACATGTAAAGATAGAAATAAATTTCCATCTACTTACCTATTCAAACAAAAACACAAACAGTGAAATAATTAAATCAATATTTCTCTCTGAACTAAATAAATATGAAAATTGTATGAAGATATTT
>NW_007537633.1:0-203 GCF_000475195.1 Diaphorina citri
GTACTGTTGATAATACCAGAGATTACTTATTCTTCATCATTTGTTTTACATACGCGTCCGATTCTAAGTATATCGACGCGCGACGCTACGCGGCGGCAACGTTAACCTTGCACAGCTTTTTCCCCCCGAGTCCATTTTCCAGTTTTTCAATTTGTACTGTTTCGTTCAACCTCCCTCTGTTCTCAACTTCTCATCATTCCGGC
>NW_007537634.1:0-203 GCF_000475195.1 Diaphorina citri
AGTTTGGGCAGCGTGTGTTTGGCGGCTTCAACGTGGGCGTGTTTGAACAAATTCCACTCTTCTTCCACAGTGGTCTGATTTTCTTGGATTTGGTGAAACTCTGAAGACATTTTTGTTTCTAGTTTTGACTGGTATTTTCCGACATATTCTTGAGTTTTCAGAAGTGACATGTCAAGTTTTGGGTCACCCTTCTTTGTTTTTCT
>NW_007537635.1:0-203 GCF_000475195.1 Diaphorina citri
TCCAATCTTGAGCTGCGAGTACCAGACCTCCGTTCTTTTCCTATCTTTCTATCAAAACAGAATTAATTTATCAGCTTTATTTAAGAAGTTGTTCAATTTTCAAAATAGTTCATAGCCCGAGAATTTGTAGTATGTTTGCCTTACCAATTCAACAAGCATGTTGTTAATCTCCTTCATGAGTACAATGATCTTGCTGGAGACCT
>NW_007537636.1:0-203 GCF_000475195.1 Diaphorina citri
CCTCTGCTTTTCAAAAAACAGCTGTTAACCCAAATCTGTGTGAATTAATATCATCTCTTAATCAAAAGTAAAATGAGCTCGGGTGTAGTTAAGACGAAGGTTGGCGCTATTTAATTTCTCGCTAAACGCTTGATGTTTCGCTCAAAATATCAAGAACACGTAACACGGTGAGATTCTCTGTTGAAGCAAAATAACAGAATTAC
>NW_007537637.1:0-203 GCF_000475195.1 Diaphorina citri
GACAAATAGTTTTTTTCGGAACTTAAATGTCATTGTAATGAAAAGGGACGGATTTTAAAAAGAACTTTCACAAATAAGAAACTTTCTGGGAATGCCTAATACGGTTAGGTTGCATATTAAGTACCTACCTATAAAAAGAACTTTCACAAACTAGCAACTTTCTGAGGGTAATACAGTTAGGTAGCATACAAAAAGAACTTTCA
>NW_007537638.1:0-203 GCF_000475195.1 Diaphorina citri
TGATTACAAAGCCAATTACATTTGCAAAGGTTTCCACACGACCAATGTCCTCAGCTCTTTTTATTTATAACTCTCTTTAGAATTCATCTCAAACGTTTTGATACCATCCTCTTTTTTGTCAAAATTTTCTGTAAGAGAAACAACAAAAGGTTCATTAAAACGAATTTGCCAATTTTTTCTATTTATATAAAACAACAATTTAC
>NW_007537639.1:0-203 GCF_000475195.1 Diaphorina citri
GTTTTGCCA
This sequence comes from Diaphorina citri, assembly GCF_000475195.1. NCBI lineage: Eukaryota > Metazoa > Arthropoda > Insecta > Hemiptera > Psyllidae > Diaphorina > Diaphorina citri. The sequence continues at coordinate 10 of NW_007537639.1, forward strand.
TCTTTGTCAATTACGTAGTTTAAACCTATCAAAAGAAGCGAATCAGATAAGTGCGTTCGCCACGTGCTAGGGTGAATGTACCAGTAGTCGACTTTACACCAGTAGTCGATCACTCCGTCATGTTTAGTTAATTTTAAGCTATAAACGTATATCCTATTTAATTTCTGATAACATTTTTTGAATATTCGTGTTGT
>NW_007537640.1:0-203 GCF_000475195.1 Diaphorina citri
CTTTTGTAGTGTGTTTGGTGTTAAATAAAAGAACATTCATTATTTCATATCAAAACCAGCGCCTTATTTATTCCATCATCCACCATCGCCTACACATAGAGTCTACGTATACGTTCGTGGAACGGGCTACTCCACGTGGAGATATGGTTGGTTCTGTTTTTGCCTGGATTATTTTATCGGGTACCTACTATTGATTAGAGATT
>NW_007537641.1:0-203 GCF_000475195.1 Diaphorina citri
TTTAGTCTCAATATTTTTTTTAATTTTTATAGTTTTTTCTGAGATAATAAAAAAAAATCATGAGAATCACCAATTATCGAGGAATAATTATTTAATTAAGAATCTTCATTAATTAAAATTAAAACACAATTGAGATTCGACATTCAACTGGTGATAATATTTGGTGAGCTTTCGAGAATACTCAGATTCTCATCATCAGACCA
>NW_007537642.1:0-203 GCF_000475195.1 Diaphorina citri
TTCAGTAAATCCCGAATCTCACTCAGAAAAACGAAGTACTTGGGGACTAAAATGATCACAATTTCAAGTTGCTGAGTACCTACATACATATCTACTTTCAATATCCCTTTTTTGAACAATCGCATCAAGGACCTTAGCTCAGAGAGCGGGTCCGGAAGAGGCTGTCGAGAACGAAAACAAATCGTGCAGGAATCGGGACGTGC
>NW_007537643.1:0-203 GCF_000475195.1 Diaphorina citri
AAGTTAAGAAAAAGCTTAAAATACATCTACATAATAGTTTATGAGGTTTCCAACATGAAACCCTTCTTCTTGGTTTTGAACTATTTGGTGTCCATAAATAAGATTACGTGGAAAGTTGAAAACTGTAACTTCGACAAAATTCAGATTGACTTTAATGAAGTTTCTATTGTTAGTATTGGTCTCGAACGAATAAAGTGCACGTC
>NW_007537644.1:0-203 GCF_000475195.1 Diaphorina citri
TGTTGTTGTTGTTGTTGTTGTTGTTGTTGTTGTTGTTGTTGTTGTTGTTGTTGTTGTTGTTGTTGTTGGTGTTGTTGTCGGTGTTGTTGTTGTTGTTGTTGGTGTGGTGGTGGTGGTGGTGGTGCTGGTGGTGGTGGGCCAAGTTCCAGTACGCACGCCAGGCCAAGTTCCAGTACGCACGCCTGTGTATCTTTACACGAACC
>NW_007537645.1:0-203 GCF_000475195.1 Diaphorina citri
TAAAGGTAATAAGTTTTGTAGTTACCTATTTCATAACTTTATAACCTAGGATGTCTAATATAAACATGTTTAATAATAATCATTCACGCCAAAACGTATTATCTAATTACAAAAAGTGTGTAATCAAAACCCAAGTTCTATCCCAAGATATAGTGTTCTTTAACCGATGTTTAGACTACGGGGTCTTCCCGAAGTTCATCTCT
>NW_007537646.1:0-203 GCF_000475195.1 Diaphorina citri
TTGATTAAATTTTTCGAAAATGTCCATATAAGTAAATTGACCCCTCAGGGATCTAACTGTTTCCCAGTGAGTTCTACAATTCCCTCATCTAAGTACATAGTAGTAAACGTTTGACCGCGAATAATAACTGTTTTTCTACTGCAGGGACAAAGAAAGGGACTCTAATTCTTTAATTTTATTCGAACCCTATAAATAATCACTAT
>NW_007537647.1:0-203 GCF_000475195.1 Diaphorina citri
TAAATCTCACCATCTTTCTTGTCTTCTCTTTTCAGAACTCAATCCTCGACATTCGGATGCCCGTGTTTAACCACCAATCCAAAGTAGTCTCCCTCAACTCCTATCTGGACTCATTCCCATTTCCCTTCTATCTAATCCTGAGGGATATCAACAGCCTGCCCTCAGTACTGAGTGATGCTCTTAGACAATGGTTTGAACTGGTC
>NW_007537648.1:0-203 GCF_000475195.1 Diaphorina citri
GTCTATATTATTAGGACAAAAAAGTCTTCATAAGGAGGGCAAAAGGAATTTGTCTTCTTTAGAATCATTAGAGTTCCGTCTTACCAATTCTCTATTGAAATGTTAGTCTTTAAACAAGGGTGTTTTTTTTTTTACTAAAAAGTCGAACTTTATTTTATTTTTTGCAAGGTTTCGCGGACTATTCTTACATGCTGTATTCGCAA
>NW_007537649.1:0-203 GCF_000475195.1 Diaphorina citri
AAAGTTCGAAGGCAATTCAAATTGAATAAAACATTCGAAATTGGGAAGTTCGAAGTCGTACTTGAGGGGTAAAATATTTCAATTTTGGGTCTGGGGAAGGAAAATTCAATCTAAAACACTCTTTTGCTCAGTAGGTGGTTGTTGAGAGGAAGGGATGGGGTGCGATATATCTGTGTCGAGAGGTGGCGTAGCTTTCTATCTAG
>NW_007537650.1:0-203 GCF_000475195.1 Diaphorina citri
TATTTAGAGATCAAGTAAGTGTGTACAATCTAGGACTGATTATATTTAGAGATCAAGTAAGTGTGTACAATCTAGGACGGATTATATTTAGAGATCAAGTAAGTGTGTACAATCTAGGACTGATCATATTTAGAGATCAAGTAAGTGTGTACAATATAGGACTGATTATATTTAGAGATCAAGTAAGTGTGTACAATATAGGA
>NW_007537651.1:0-203 GCF_000475195.1 Diaphorina citri
GATGGTAATGGAAAGTAAATAGAAATAAGAACCATAAAGCACCTCCCATTCCATATAAACAGGAGATATAGGTAGGTACCTAACAATATTGTGAAATGTGAGTGAAATTCGGGATGTGACTGGGTGTCGATATACAGGGTGTTGCATATGGTGGTGGACTTCGGATCTAAAGGTTGGTGGTTCGAGTCCAAGTTAAAATCAAA
>NW_007537652.1:0-203 GCF_000475195.1 Diaphorina citri
CGAAGCGAATACAATAGTCCGTCCCTTATACCTTTTTATTACTATTGTAATAATAAAGGAAGGACGGACTAAAAAGACGAAAGGATGGGAGCTAGCAGAAAGGCAGCGGTTCCAAGAACGAACCTTAGGTACCTGTTTATCTTTAGGATAACGTTAGCCTCGGGAGGGAATCAAACCCGCAAACTTGCGCTTACGAGGCAAAC
>NW_007537653.1:0-203 GCF_000475195.1 Diaphorina citri
ACTTTTTCCCAAACAGATAAGATTGGTTCTTCCAGCTTCTTAGAGTGACTTGCTTTTTCCTAGTCTGGCCTCCTTCCCACTTCGATTTTGGGACTATAGGACCTCTATTGTTACAGATCCCTCTATAATAAAAGAGAGAGAGAGAGAGAGAGAGAGAGAGAGAGAGAGAGAGAGAGAGAGAGAGAGAGAGAGAGAGAGAGAGA
>NW_007537654.1:0-203 GCF_000475195.1 Diaphorina citri
GAGGAGAAAGAAAATTGAATGAATGACTCGAATGACTGAGAACCCTTGTGATATAAAGGAGAAATAAATAGGGTACCCTTTGAAGTGAGGCAGATGGCCCGAAGAGTGGACAGTGAAAATGAAGTCTTGATATTTATCTCTTTTACTGCTGAATTACTTATCATTATCACATTACTGATACTGAAAGGCGACCTCCTTAAAAT
>NW_007537655.1:0-203 GCF_000475195.1 Diaphorina citri
TTGAAAGATAACAAAATAAGGTTTACTTTTTTGGGCATTTTGTTTGTGATGGTGATCAGGTGTGGAAGACAACGCTAGTCGAAAAATCGCCCTCATTTTGAAAACACTCAATCTGGTTCAAAATGCGACATACTGTCTCTAGCACTTCCTGGACTATAGCACGAATTTCTCGATGAAAAGCACCAGTCAACTCATCCAGAATC
>NW_007537656.1:0-203 GCF_000475195.1 Diaphorina citri
AAGAAGAAGAAGAAGAAGAAGAAGAAGAAGAAGAAGAAGAAGAAGAAGAAGAAGAAGAAGAAGAAGAAGAAGACAAAACGACGTAGATAACATAATTATAGATTTCCAACACCGCGTAATTCTAGATTCTAGCTGGAAAAGAGTGCTTTAATATTTAAATTGTCAGCTTAGAACAAACTTACGAAGATGAGTGCATCAAAATG
>NW_007537657.1:0-203 GCF_000475195.1 Diaphorina citri
ACTTTATTATGGCAACTGGCAACCGAAATACAGAAACACAATAGCTACATAATGGCAACTATACATACAGACTTATAGGTACATATGTATAGCAAGTACATATTAGGTACAGACATACATACATGGCTAAATATGGCAAGTATACATACAGACTTATAAATTTTCCATAAGACACCACGCTGCGGATTTTCATTCTGCTTTTT
>NW_007537658.1:0-203 GCF_000475195.1 Diaphorina citri
ACCTAAAGCCGCGGCCTATGACGTTAGAGGGCGCTACTGTAGCCTGGCCAATATTCAATGCACGGATGATTATCAGTTAATATGAGGCCTATTTAGTTGACATAAGGCCTATTTAGTTGACATAAGGCCTGTTTAGTTGACATGAAGTCTTTTTTTAAAGAGGTTTGATAGAGAGAACTTCAACTGCCAAGGTCTTATTGTCC
>NW_007537659.1:0-203 GCF_000475195.1 Diaphorina citri
ACAAACAGTCAATCTGAGGACAGTCAGGTATTCTTATTCCATGAATTTCATAAGCTGACACTCTAATTAGAGCATTTGGTTTTCTAAAAGGGTAAGAGGGGTGAGATTATATCATAATAGTTATCTAACCGTACCGCGATACCTTCTCATTTCCAAGTAAAGTCATTCCGTTACAAGTAAAACCTAATATTAATATTATTAAT
>NW_007537660.1:0-203 GCF_000475195.1 Diaphorina citri
GTACACTTGAGGCGTTACCTGATGAACTCGATAGAACACTTCTTGGAGATCGTGCAAGCTTACTCCGAAGGTAAAATGTTTGGCGAGTTTGTGTATAAGTTTGCGATTCATAGTTTGACTCTCGTAGATGGGTTGGAAAGAGAGGTCCAATGATAGGTCTAGATTAAATGTCCATGAATTTGGGGTTGAGTGGATTCGCCTTC
>NW_007537661.1:0-203 GCF_000475195.1 Diaphorina citri
TAAAATTATGTAAAAAAAAATGACCTCTCTGGGATTCGAACCCCCACCCATCACACTTATCATCACAGTAGAGGAGTAGAAATACACGCACCCAACCGCTCGGCCACTAAGACATTTGTTTCTGAAGTGCACAAAACTTCTTTATTAATCAACTTGATCGAAAAGTTTGAAATTTTCCCCTAAAAGTCACTTTTTCCTCTCTA
>NW_007537662.1:0-203 GCF_000475195.1 Diaphorina citri
CAAGGTTCTATTTGTATATTTGTAAACTCTACCTATGAAATATGTAAGACCTTGTTTAAACTGCGGGAGTAAAGGGACTTTTCAGTCTCATTCTGGCAGGATAAACAAGGTATATTCTATTCTTACAGCTAGAAGTAAATTATTTAAAGAGAAGGAAAGTTTTGCGAAGGTCATGTTCAATCCACCCACCCGTTTCCAATAAT
>NW_007537663.1:0-203 GCF_000475195.1 Diaphorina citri
CATTCTCATTCGTCATGGAAAGTATTGGGATCCCAAGTAGTAAGTATAACTTTTTATCCAAGAGTTCATAAAGACGTAAGTACCTACATATGCCTAGGTACCTACTACATTTTAAGTAGGTTATTGGTACTGGCACGTACCCACATAATATAATTTATTTGGTTTTTCCTTTTCTTTATTTACTTTTTAAGAGGTTTTGTTTT
>NW_007537664.1:0-203 GCF_000475195.1 Diaphorina citri
TACACCCTGTATATTTAGATGGAAAACCAATGTCAAGAATCAAATATGTATGTTTATCCTCTCTCTCTCTCTCTCTCTCGCTCTTTCTGTCTTCTTTTTCTCTTCTTACTTTAACAGAATTTAGCTCCCTTTTTAGTCCGTCCTCCCTTTATTATTACAATAGTAATAAAAAGGTATAAGGGACGGACTATTGTATTCGCTTC
>NW_007537665.1:0-203 GCF_000475195.1 Diaphorina citri
TCTCAAAACGGGTCGTCGAATTGTAATTAAATCTATCCTTAAAATTGAATAAAGATCTATATTTTGTAGGATCAATTATTTATTGGTTTACGTGTTTTTTGTCCCCTAGAATAAATGTTACCTAGTCTCCTCTCTCTCTCTCTCTCTCTCTCTCTCTCTCTCTCTCTCTCTCTCTCTCTCTCTCTCTCTCTCTCTCTCTCTCT
>NW_007537666.1:0-203 GCF_000475195.1 Diaphorina citri
ATATTTTTTGTTAGCGGATTTAAATATTGTAGGATTATACTTTTTTGTCTGGAAAATTTAATGTTTATCTGTACCTATGTATATATATGTCATTTTCTATCCAGTTTTGTCTTTCACAGAATAATAGCCAATATAGATATTAATAATGTTAATAAATGGTTCAAAGAGATGTCCCTTCACATTAGTCCTGAAAAAACTAATTA
>NW_007537667.1:0-203 GCF_000475195.1 Diaphorina citri
TCGGGATATTGTTGAATAGTTTCAATTTCTAATTTTGTCAAGTTAAAAACCAACAATTTCTCCAGTTTTCTCTATAATGATGTGTGATTTCAATACTCACTCGTTATTCTATATTCATAGTTGGAAATTGGTTTCGTCTTGTTTGTTTAATCCTAACACCTTCCTTGTCTTTTTTCAGTCTTGTTTCATCTTTTTTGCGTGTT
>NW_007537668.1:0-203 GCF_000475195.1 Diaphorina citri
ATCGACCAAGCATGCTTTGAAGGGTTAACTGCCCTAAGAATTTTGTACTTGGATGACAACCAACTGCGATCTGTCCCAACTCCTTCGTTCATATACTTGGGTATGCTTGCAGAGCTAAGGGTTGGCCTCAATGTTTTCACGACGTTGGCAGATGGGGCATTCAATGGCCTTGGAAGATTATCTGCATTGGATTTAAGAGGAGC
>NW_007537669.1:0-203 GCF_000475195.1 Diaphorina citri
AATAAAGAGGAATTTGTTGAAAAAGAGAGGAGGGAGGGTCTGGGAAGAGTAGGGGAAAGAAAAGGGGAATAGTAGAGAGGAAAGAAAGAGAAGAAGAAGAAGAGGGGGGGGAGGGAGGAGTAAATAATTTGAAACAATATATTATTCAACTATCCAGGGTAAGCATATATTCTTTTGCCAGTAGCTTGAATGGTAGCCGGCTC
>NW_007537670.1:0-203 GCF_000475195.1 Diaphorina citri
AAAAATCTCAGAAAATTAGAAAGGTCACAAAATATTTCTTCAAAGATCAAATCACTTAAAATGTCTTGAAAGAACCCTAGCATGGTGTGAATTACTTCATTAATGTACAATTGTACACCATTGTACCATTTCTACCATTGAGTTCTATTCATGGGATAGAGGATGTTATGACTGCCTCGTTAGAATAATGTTCCATTCCATAG
>NW_007537671.1:0-203 GCF_000475195.1 Diaphorina citri
AGAGATGAACTCATCGCATTGCTTCGTGCAGGAGGCTTCAATTTGCGTAAGTTTGCATCTTCTCATCCTGAAGTGTTATGTGATCTGCCTCAAGAGGCATGTGAATTACCTCATGATCTAGGATCCGATGAATCGATCAAGTTGTTGGGAATGAAGTGGAATCCAACAACGGATGTATTCTTCTACACCATCATGCCACCTGA
>NW_007537672.1:0-203 GCF_000475195.1 Diaphorina citri
TTAGTTAAATATATGTACTTACCTAACCTATGTACCTGTGTAAATAAATCACAACGAAATAGGCCAGGTGCAAGATTTTACAAAATAGGTGATGCACGGAGGAACACCAGATGAGCCCAACTCAAAAAAAAAGGTCATCCGAGTTGCGTCCCCGGTACCTGAGATTGAACCTATATACTTGAGACCATAAAGTAAATAAATAA
>NW_007537673.1:0-203 GCF_000475195.1 Diaphorina citri
TAATATTTATACATTAAATTTATAGTATTAACTCGTTCTTCCTGTAAGTACATAAAATATTTTTCACGGGTATCTAACTCCTAACGGGGATGACGATTGTGGAACCCCGTTTTCAACAGATCCTTACAATTCTGAGGACTTGTGAACATTATTATTGCTGTCTGAGTAACCTAATCCTCTTCTTAAGAGTACAAAATATTCTT
>NW_007537674.1:0-203 GCF_000475195.1 Diaphorina citri
AGTTGGGACTTGGGCTACGTATAAAGGTAGGGGCTTTGGAATTGTGTAATCAAAGTTGTAATAGGTGTAATCAAAGTTTATCACATAGGATCTTCGGAGGGTCCTTCCCCTGCTTGGAGTGGTTGATAAGAAGAAACATTGAGGAATTCTATAAAGTGGATCTACCTAAGACTACTACCAAACTGTAGGACTACTAAGTCCTA
>NW_007537675.1:0-203 GCF_000475195.1 Diaphorina citri
ACAAAGAGAACACACTTGATAGGAACTTAAAAGTAATAATACTGAGACGAATTTCCTAGAGCCTAGGTCTTTATTTTCTTAGAACATACTTAGTTAATTGGTAGCAGTTACATAAGTACAAGTACCTACAGACCATTTACTCTGTACTACGGAGTAAATGGTCACATATCACTCACATCAAAACTGACACCAACATTCTTTGA
>NW_007537676.1:0-203 GCF_000475195.1 Diaphorina citri
TAGACACACAAGCCGAACTTGAATGAATATTAAAGCACGGTCTAGACTTTGCACATGTCAGTGACCTCAAGTACATATTATAGTGTTATGCAATATTGGCAATATGACTAACGTAAGTATGGAGAGTTTGACCTCCTTTACAGTAAACGCTTATTTGGACTGACGAACATTTATAATTTTGAAGGAAGTCACAATAGTTTCAT
>NW_007537677.1:0-203 GCF_000475195.1 Diaphorina citri
TCGGTAGGAACCTTAGCTCAGTAGAAATCTCAGCTCATAGAAATAGAAACCTTAGCTCGGTAGAAATCTCAGATCGGTATAGGAACCTCAGCTCGGTAGAACCCTTCGCTCAGTAGAAAACTTAACTCAGTAGAGATTTCATCTAGGTAGAAGCCTTAGCTCAGTAGAGATCTCAGCTCAGGAGAAACCTTCGCTCCGTAGGA
>NW_007537678.1:0-203 GCF_000475195.1 Diaphorina citri
AGGCAAAATTCAATAGGTTGCTTAAACAAAGGGCAATATTAGGCAAAATAACAATGTTATGGCAAAGATAACCTGAAACAATAGGCAAGGCAAGGCAAATAACCATCTAGCTAAATCCCTACAACGAAGGCTAGTCAAATGTGTTCATTTTGGATAGGCAATAATAGGCATACAATACAAATTAGGTAATAACAAGGTAGAAA
>NW_007537679.1:0-203 GCF_000475195.1 Diaphorina citri
CAACTAAACAATCTAATGTCTGATGCAACGTGTGATGGCGATGCGATGTTTAGATTGTTTAGTTCTACCATTAAATGTGGTCATTTTACATATAAGTAGAAATAATTTGTCAACAGAACTAAAGCTTAAAAAAGAGGTTTGATAGAAGGGGCAGTAATCGCCGAGGTCTTATGGTCCCAGGATAGGAGAAAGCCAGTCGTTCC
>NW_007537680.1:0-203 GCF_000475195.1 Diaphorina citri
CAGGGCATCAATTCCGTAAGCATTAGGTTGAGAATATCATATAAGGTGGGTATCTGAGTGTCTGGTATCTACATAGGTGTAATTTTCTTTTATTGCTTTGAACCCGACTCTAATTTCATGATTGTGTAACCGGGAGCCACAAATATTTTCATTATTCAAGACCAAGATAAGAGAATGGTTGTTCCGTTATTGCCTTGTAGTAG
>NW_007537681.1:0-203 GCF_000475195.1 Diaphorina citri
TAAAGGAAGCCACACACACTCAGATATATCATCAGATCTTCTGATCAAAGGATGTGGATACATAGACTGTGAAATCAGACAACATTTACATATATCGTTCAGACGATCTCACATAGATTGAAATTTCAGACATCTGAAGGTGTCTTACCGTCATTTCACGCCAAGATTGACACTCCACGTATTTTGATCAGGTGAAAAAAAAA
>NW_007537682.1:0-203 GCF_000475195.1 Diaphorina citri
TCCCATTCTGTTTCTTTTGTTCGTTAATGACGTCAGCGCATGCTTATCTCAATTTGATGTCGAATTTCTCCTCTTCTGTGATGACTTCAAACTATTCCGAGGCATAGATTCCACTGCTGACCATATTAAACTTCAGGAAGCACTCACTGCCCTCTGTGATTGGTTTGGTTTGAATCAACTCTCCGTGAATCCCACAAAATGTA
>NW_007537683.1:0-203 GCF_000475195.1 Diaphorina citri
CCCTTTACTAACTTATGTACATCGTATGCCCTAACTATCTTAATCTAACTTAAACTAAAATTACTAAATAGAAAACTAAGTATATAATATTCAAGGGGTGTGGAGTCTCGACAGAAAGTGACTCCTAATTCCGGCAATGGTAATAGTACGGACATCAATTTCAGAAGACATCAAATTGGCTGTCCTCTGAAAACGAATCAGGG
>NW_007537684.1:0-203 GCF_000475195.1 Diaphorina citri
CTACCTGATAGTGTATACGCTCATCAAGTATCACACGTAGACCTGACAGGCGGACCTGATCGGGTGTACTAATTAAGGTCTACCTGATGGTGTGTGTGTGCTCATCAGGTATCAGGTAGACCTGACTACCTGATAGTGTATACGCTCATCAAGTATCACACGTAGACCTGACAGGCGGACCTGATCGGGTGTACTAATTAAGG
>NW_007537685.1:0-203 GCF_000475195.1 Diaphorina citri
GCTATCTACAAGTTATGGTATCTGATAATGCTTCAATATTCCAAAGTGAGGAATTCCATGCTTACTGTTCAAATCATGACATATTCCAAAAGTTCATTGCACCCGGACATCCTGCAACAAATGGCCTTGCAGAAAGAAATGTCCAAACCCTGAAACACCGCCTGAAAGCTGTTTCTAATGAACGAATGTCTATGCAGATGAAA
>NW_007537686.1:0-203 GCF_000475195.1 Diaphorina citri
TCATATGATTCCACTCGACACATAGAGTATAGTAACTTCTAGTAACGGTTGTGGAATCTATTCTTCATCTCGTGTCTTTAGAGTGCTACTCTCAGGGGAGTTGGGTCTTGTCTTCGGAGAGTGTTTTAATACCCGAGAGTGTCTCTGCCAAGAGATACACATTGATGGTTTATTGGAATATGCTCGACGTACAGGGTCAGAAG
>NW_007537687.1:0-203 GCF_000475195.1 Diaphorina citri
TAAACGGACTCTCTAGTCCTATTCGAACAGTATAAAATTCCATGACCTCGGCCGGAATGAAATTGAACCCACGTCCTCTTGCTTACCAGGCGAGCATCTTGACCACTACACCACCGATTGAATAAATTGAATTACCTTTTTGGATCGGACTTCGGAAAATTTGAACCCCTTGAAAAACGGCACGATCTCCAAGGTCATAATGG
>NW_007537688.1:0-203 GCF_000475195.1 Diaphorina citri
AAATGCACTCGGTAAAGTTTCTCTCTCACACTCCTTTCTCTTTGGTCTCTCTTTATCTTCCTCCCTAGCTCTCTCTCTCTTACTCACTCACTCACTCACTCATTTCCCTTTGGTCTCTCTTTCTCTCCCTCCCTAGCTCTCTCTCACACATTTCTCTTTGGACTTGCTTTCTCTCTCCCTCACAGGGCTACCTCTTTCTCTCT
>NW_007537689.1:0-203 GCF_000475195.1 Diaphorina citri
CGTCTACACTTAACGTCAATGAACTTCCTAACATAACAAGTCACATTGCACAGTTTCCTGAACGAGGAAAACTTTTCTACATTAATGTCGATAGGTTTCCGCACGGTCGAGTCAACTTTGGGAACTGAACTTACTTTGGTTTGAGCAGAACTAATTAATTCAAGCTCATAAGAAGATTCGTCAATATCGGGAATAAAGTTACT
>NW_007537690.1:0-203 GCF_000475195.1 Diaphorina citri
CTATATGTTAATTATTTGTATTTATCTCTTTCAGACGATAGTTCCCTATTTTTAAATGTAAATCAATTATTTTTCAAGGTTCTAAGAGTAAGGAATATTATTTTTTACTGAAGCGGCAAAAGCTTACCAATAATTTTGTTTGTAGGCTTAGCTTGCAAGTCTTTGAATGCAGAAACTAATCTTAGGCCATATTTAAAGTTTTC
>NW_007537691.1:0-203 GCF_000475195.1 Diaphorina citri
CAGACGTATAGCCCGATTCAGTGCCAGAGCCAAAGAAAATCCTAATATCTACAACCATGTCAATCAATATTAGTGGTCAAGAAGCTCGTCTGAATCAGAAGGGTGCGAGTTAAACCCCAGTCAAGGTATTGAATTTTGACCTCAATAATATTTGGAGGGGTCAATTTCAAGAAGTCGCTTCGCTAGCTAAGTCCACTTTTACT
>NW_007537692.1:0-203 GCF_000475195.1 Diaphorina citri
CTGCCTTCATTAGTAAGGCATAAGGCAAGCTCAACGCTGCTTAACTTTAGTGCTAATCTAGTTCTAGCGAAAATCAAAAGTAAATTTGGGCTACACATATTGGTTTGTACTTTGCAGTGACAGATTTGGTTTGTAGGTACTTTGTAGTGATTGATGTCATTCGTCAAGTGTAGCATCAGAGGAGGGTTTTAGGAACTAAAGGT
>NW_007537693.1:0-203 GCF_000475195.1 Diaphorina citri
TCATATTGTTGATTTGGGTCATATTGTTGATTCGGGTCATATTGTTGATTCGGGTCATACTGTTGGTTTGGATCATACTGTTGATTTGGATCATACTGTTGATTTGGGTCATAGGTTTGTCCTTGTAAGTAATCTTGATTTTCAGTAGGTTGCTGATCAGCATTTTGTATACTTGCCATGCTTTTGTTGGTTTCTTCCTCCTC
>NW_007537694.1:0-203 GCF_000475195.1 Diaphorina citri
CAGTGCAGTGACATAGGTCTCTTCGTGGACAGTCTACTACCATGGATCACATCCAGTAACTATAAGGTATGTATGTTTATCTGAGTGAGATACTGTCCACTAATGAGGACGGAGAGCCCAGTATACAGTGCAGTGACATAGGTCTCTTCGTGGACAGTCTACTACCATGGATCACATCCAGTAACTATAAGGTATGTATGTTT
>NW_007537695.1:0-203 GCF_000475195.1 Diaphorina citri
TTTCATTGCTACGAAATAAAAACGGCGGTGAAACACTCAAAGGATGAATGATTCAAGTATTGCCAATGGTGTAACTGTAAACCCTAATCAATGCAAAAGCAGGTCAGAAATATAAATGTCAACTGTTCGTACAACCTCTTAAATGACACCTAAAAAGAATAAATGAGAGATCCAAACATTCCATAAAGTTTAAATTAGCGCAA
>NW_007537696.1:0-203 GCF_000475195.1 Diaphorina citri
GGGAAGATGGAAGAAAATAGAAAGCGAGAGGAAATACGAAAAAGGAAGAGAGGAGGAGAAAGCTCTTATACGGATTTTTTTTTTTTTTTTTACTTTGGAGAGTGTGTTCAACAAATATTCGACAAACATGCCAAAAAAATATGTGCCACAGACAAGGGAGGAATATGGGGATTTTTTTGTCGTGAAATATTTCTAGAAACATA
>NW_007537697.1:0-203 GCF_000475195.1 Diaphorina citri
TATGCGAGCAGTATAAATAAGCACTATTATTATATAGGTAGGTACCTACATAGGTAGGTAGATAGGTACCTACATAGGTAGGTAGATAGGTACCTATATAGGCACCTACCTATGTACCTACCTATGTAGGTACCTACGTAGGTAGTGTTTACATAAAGTGGAACTTTGAGTAGGGATGTTTGGTATGTGGAGATCATATTATT
>NW_007537698.1:0-203 GCF_000475195.1 Diaphorina citri
TCCGGCTTCAACAACTCAAGAAATAACCGAAGCGGGGGAAAGATTCCTGGTCGTCCTGTATGGCGGGAATCATGAAACTACCTCTCTGAACAAGCTCCGTTACAAGAGTTATGTAACCTCAGCGTTCAAGGTGACAGCTAATATTGCAGCGCTTCCGCCAAAAGAATCCGCTGCGAGTCAGCATGCTCTTCGGACATTCTACC
>NW_007537699.1:0-203 GCF_000475195.1 Diaphorina citri
CTTGGAGAAATGAATAACTTGAATCCTTGGAAGTGTCTACAGAACTTTGACAATTTCTCCTTTCCATTTCTTTCCACCTTCGCTTTAACCTGTGTAAGTGTACAAGTGTCACAATCGACTGAAGAGGGGGGAAAGGCGGACGAAAAGAAGGAATAAATTTAATTCCAATTTTCCCCCTTTTTTCTGTCAAAAAATGGTAGGAA
>NW_007537700.1:0-203 GCF_000475195.1 Diaphorina citri
CGCTAATTATTTGTTCGATGAGATCTTGGAACAAATAGGGTAAGCTTCGAGAGGATCTTAGAGTGACATTTAGAAAATTTGGTAATATAATCACAAGGAACGTGAAATGGCGGACACCAACTTTCAGGTTTTGCAACACGTTCTTCATTCTGCTTTCAGATTTATTTTTTGCGCGGAAAAACAACATTGTTTTTAGGGTCATG
>NW_007537701.1:0-203 GCF_000475195.1 Diaphorina citri
GAATTCGATCATTTTGCCCAGGTTCCCGCTGTACCCAATGAAAAATCAGGTAGGTACTAGTTTAAATACTCATTGGGCTTTGGGACCTTTGGGTGCCCAGTCTGATCACCAAAGATTCTAGTTCGAAACTAAAATATGACCGTCTAAAACCAATAAGTCATTTTCACCACCCCAGAAGGATCAACTGGCGTTTCCATGGTGCT
>NW_007537702.1:0-203 GCF_000475195.1 Diaphorina citri
ATTGTCCGCTAAGATGTCCTCATCTATCTCTCGCTATGCTAATATAATATTCGTGGTCGCGTTATACTGGTGTGTATCTATCACGACCATTTTCCTAAACAAAACATTGCTTAGTGAACTTCAGTTAGATGCTCCTATATTCGTAACATGGTACCAGTGTCTAGTGTCCGCTATCATATGTTTCGTCCTGTGTCAGCTCTCTC
>NW_007537703.1:0-203 GCF_000475195.1 Diaphorina citri
ACTTTTGATCAACATAGTTAATCGAACCTTTCTGCAAGGTTAGAAGGACTTGGGCCAAAATCTAAAGTCCCAAGAGCCACGAACTCCTTTAGGCTGAAAAGTGAAAGCCAATTTCTTGGAAATTTAGAACTACTGCTTGAAATTTCAGAACTATTGAAATTTTGGAAATCAATTTTCACTCACCAAGTTCACAGATCTCAAAC
>NW_007537704.1:0-203 GCF_000475195.1 Diaphorina citri
TAAAAAGTTTTGGAGTCAATGTACATGATATTTATCATTCATAGAGTATTTGATAGTAGATATTTTGTGGATATAACAATTATAAAATCCATTAACCATGTAGGTATTTCAATTGAAAAATATTATAATAGTACCTTGATTACTTTCGATTTATTTGCCTTTAACGGTACAATGTACAGACATGCATTTACTCTTAACACCGA
>NW_007537705.1:0-203 GCF_000475195.1 Diaphorina citri
TGAACGGCTTCGCGGACCACCTGAAACCTGCCGGCGGACCACCTAGTGGTCCGCGGACCACCAGTTGGGAACCACTGGCTTAGAGGTTAGCGGAGGTTCGATTATAATAATAATAATAGTGCTTATTTATACTGCTCGCTTAGGACTGAAAAGTCCCTTTACTCCAGCAGTAGGCTACTACTATTATTGTGGTCAAATTCTCA
>NW_007537706.1:0-203 GCF_000475195.1 Diaphorina citri
GTCAAAACTCCGAAAAAATAACTGTAAAAGGTCGAAAATTCAATTTTTATTTTCCGTTCTAATGAAAGAGTTCAAATACCTGTGACGTCAGACTTTACGCAGTTGTTTTTTTCGTCCGTTAGGTGGCGCCACTATGCAAGCGCGCTAGCGGAGGAGCAGAAAAAACTGCGCAGAAACGTATGCGCACAAACACATTAATGCGT
>NW_007537707.1:0-203 GCF_000475195.1 Diaphorina citri
CACAAGATAGGCAGTGATGTCAGAGCAAGTAACGTCTATTAAGTCATCAAATAATAACTCCTCTATTAAAAATATTCCTATATTTCCATCCACTGGAGCTATTCCTAGGTTCCAAATGTATGATCTAATGCCCAGCAGAAAGTGGGGATGTTGCTGAAACCTGAGACTGATTGATAGCTCTAAGCTACCTAATGGTACAGGCA
>NW_007537708.1:0-203 GCF_000475195.1 Diaphorina citri
TACAGCTCTCTCGTCTCTCGGTATTTTAAAAGTCAAATGGAAGTTCAAGACCTGCCCTGGTGTATTCAGTACGGGCATCACCTCAGACTTGTGTCTATTGGGTGTTCTTGTTTTGAGATCCTATATACAGCTCTCTCGTCTCTCGGTATTTTAAAAGTCAAATGGAAGTTCAAGACCTGCCCTGGTGTATTCAGTACGGGCAT
>NW_007537709.1:0-203 GCF_000475195.1 Diaphorina citri
TTTAAATGAAGGAGGAATGTAAACATTACAGACAGAGATCTCATAACTGAGCCACACAATTTTGACTTTGACTGCTATTATTTGAAGAGGACTGGAAACCGGGATAACTTCGGAATAGTGATGCTTGCTGACCATAGTCAAAACGCCACCACAAGCAATTAATCCCTCCGTGTAATCCTTTCTATAAATAGAAAAGTTTTGTA
>NW_007537710.1:0-203 GCF_000475195.1 Diaphorina citri
ATTTGCGTTCTTTTAAGCCAAGGACCACCTATAACCAATTCCTAAATATCGACCTGTTTCCAGTAACATCTAACACCGGAAAAAAATAACCCAAAATCCCAAAGACTAGAAGCAAGAGCTGCACACAATCATCAGATCAGAATTCAATAACTACATTAATTTGGAATCAAACACCTTCCGTATACTTCCGTTGCACCCAGTAA
>NW_007537711.1:0-203 GCF_000475195.1 Diaphorina citri
AGATGTCTTTTTCCTGGTAGTTTGTAGCTTACAAATAAAACAAAATTGAAGATTAGTCTTCTGGTTCAAACTACATACTCGTACCTATTAAAACACAAGAGAGAGTGGTGAAGGAATAATAAAATTGCTAACATCATTGTCATAACCTCAAGCCAACTTAAATTGGTAGAAATGGGCGCAAAGTTATAAACCGCAGTCTTGAA
>NW_007537712.1:0-203 GCF_000475195.1 Diaphorina citri
AAAAAGTTACAGCAGAAAGTGGTGAATACGTCTGACCTTCCCGAGACCAAACAATATATCGCTTGTTAGGTCGGCCATGTCACTATCAGGTATCAGGCAGACCTGACAGACGGACCTTTTCAGCTGTACCTGTATAGCTGATAGTGCATGTGCTTATCCTTTTCAGCGGTCTAGCTGATAGTGTGTGTGCTCATTAGGTATCA
>NW_007537713.1:0-203 GCF_000475195.1 Diaphorina citri
GGGGATGGAATATCTCCTTTGAGGTGATGTCACTGTGAATATTATCATAATTTTATTTTTTTCTAGTATGGCCAATCTAGGTACCTATACTGAAGTATTACATTTCATATGTATGTAGTTCAAGAACTGTTTCACAATATTTTCAACATCGTATCCCTTGTGTTTGTATTATGTAGAGAAAATTTAATATTGTTATAGTAGAT
>NW_007537714.1:0-203 GCF_000475195.1 Diaphorina citri
TTCATAGACAATATAGCCGTGAACACTAAGCTAGCAATCGCCGCCACCGCATGCCAGTCGGACCATATACCATCGCAGATAGTCACTCCATCCATCCTGAAGTCCGACTTAACCAAGATTCAGAGGAATCTACCCATGGGATGGGAGCTGGCTATCCCAATGAAATCCCTGGGACAGTACTTCGCACTACCAATAGCCTCCTG
>NW_007537715.1:0-203 GCF_000475195.1 Diaphorina citri
GCAGTGTGGTCGCCTGGTCGTGAGGTTTTCATGTGATTTAAAATACTATTTTTGTAATAATTTGTTCGACTGGAAGTTCGTAATGGAAGTCGTTCGACCCGGCCGCTAGGATCGGAACGCCAGCTTTATCCTCTACAGACCGGACGCTCTTTTTTGAATAGTAGTGGTAGATGCCGGGCGTACACATTTGTGTACACCCTACC
>NW_007537716.1:0-203 GCF_000475195.1 Diaphorina citri
GCATGCTCATGAATTAACACTTTAACATGAGATTATAGACCCGGCTATAGCATGCTCATGAATTAACACTTTAACATGTGATTATAGACTCGCCTATAGCTAGCTGCTAGCATGATCGTAAACTTGTAAGTTCTGAGGTTGCTACGCGATAACTCTCGAACGGTTTGCCCAATTTTAATCAATTTCTTGCAAATATGATCAAA
>NW_007537717.1:0-203 GCF_000475195.1 Diaphorina citri
AGGCGGAACGGCTTTATACGCTGTGCTAGGCTGCGGGGTCTCGATATCGGGCTCCGCTGAGCCCTTGGTAAACAGGGTTCGAATCTGCCTAAGTGATCGGCGCAGGGTCCCATTACGGTCGGGCGTGCTCTGGGGAGTCTGGCCACTAGTCCTACAAACTGAAGCCCAGGCTCTCCGGAGCCCGCTTTGATTGGGGCTCTGCT
>NW_007537718.1:0-203 GCF_000475195.1 Diaphorina citri
GGCTCAAGCAATGGATAATAGACAGAAGACAGAAATGCAAATGCAGTCCTCTCCTAGGAATGAGGAAGAAGATTCCAGTCAGGCAGATGAAGATGGGGTCTGGGGTCAAAAAATAGTGATGGGCAAAAAAAAAAAAAAAATCATAATTATGATTATAATTACATACTCTGAAGATGTGATTATGATTACGATTATAATCGTAA
>NW_007537719.1:0-203 GCF_000475195.1 Diaphorina citri
TCAACACATGATTGGAGATTTTAAAGCTCTTCTAAACAAACAATGTTATTCTATATGGTGTTTCCAAAACAATTTAGATACATTATCATAGAGAGTTGCATTATTTGTTTTCGAAAAGGTACCTAAGCGTTGTGCTATAACTCAATCACACATGCCAGTCTCTTCGCACCAGAATGCCAGACATGATTATAAGCATGATCGAT
>NW_007537720.1:0-203 GCF_000475195.1 Diaphorina citri
TTGAAATAAAAATACCTGCTTCAACAGGACCTAAAGTAGTTCTCTTTCAGAATTTCTTTTTATAATAGAATAAAACTTATTTTAAACAATATTTGCTACTTAAAAAACATCAAAAGAACACAATTAATGCTAATTTAGATTAATTATTCGTACTATGATATAGAAAACTTTCGGAAAAATTAAGAACAAACACGTTTGTTTGT
>NW_007537721.1:0-203 GCF_000475195.1 Diaphorina citri
TTCGAATTTCCCGCCAACTTTACACGCAAAAAGTCCGACGATGTCCTACGATGGCCCTGTTCATAACCACGGCCTGAGTTCGCTCCACTACTTCCTCATTTTGAAGGTACAACCTACAACGAGGGAAAAAAAAAATGAAAAAATACCGTACATACATATTTTGGTATACATATTTCCACTGAAGTTGAGCTCCTTGTATATTT
>NW_007537722.1:0-203 GCF_000475195.1 Diaphorina citri
TTAGAACAGTAACCCAATTAAGAACTTGTTCGGAAAAGCTCCTCAGAATTACGATACGTGGAGACGTTCATATAATAGAAACGGAAAATATCTGTACTCTCTGCAATCTGACAAAAGAAGAATCACTCGAACACTTCTTATTAGAATGCCCTATCTACAGAGGAAATCGAGAACATTACTTGAACAAATATATCAGTTCTCAT
>NW_007537723.1:0-203 GCF_000475195.1 Diaphorina citri
AGAGTGGAGCTCATGAACCCATGGAAAACAAACAATGTGTCCAAAACCAAGACAACAGAAGTTGAGTACAAAATGAAACAGAAAATCACGGTAGCAGATCATAAAAACAATTCATCAACCCAAGTTAAACAAGGAGCAGTCAAATATACACTATTAGAAGACATCAGTACACCATCTAAATCAAATCACAATACATCAAATGT
>NW_007537724.1:0-203 GCF_000475195.1 Diaphorina citri
GTAAAATAATTAAAAGAATATAGAGTTAAGTTTACAAGGGCTCTTATTCAAGAAGACCTAATCCTGTTTAGGCCCTTCTGAGTAAAACAGCTTTTCTAACACAGAATTTGTTGAAAATCAGCTCTAAAAAGAATCATGTTGATATCTTCATTATTCATCAAGATACCTACACGAGTTTCTGACAAATCCTCCCAATACTTTTC
>NW_007537725.1:0-203 GCF_000475195.1 Diaphorina citri
CTGCACGTGGAACTTTATTGGAACAATACCAGATACTGATATTACATACGAATATCTTCAAATAATGAGGGTAATAGTTACAACTATATACTATGATCATTATAGTCAAGTTGACAGGGGACAAGTGTGTACAAAAATCTACAGATATAGTCCATGCAATATTGGGGGATTCAAGATTTCTAGAGAATCCATGACCTTGTGAA
>NW_007537726.1:0-203 GCF_000475195.1 Diaphorina citri
AAATATGAAATAGCAAATATATTTTATTATGTACAAGGGGCATTAAAACTCAGGTCATTTCTAAGAAATGAATAAAAATAAGAAGGTCAACTAAAATGAATGAAGGTGATTTCATCAGAAGATTATAGTAGACATTATAATTACATAGGTACATTTAAATAATCAGGTTTATAACATGCATTAGGTAAATTTTCTTTAGTAAA
>NW_007537727.1:0-203 GCF_000475195.1 Diaphorina citri
TTGGCAAAACTTGAAAACTTTTCGTTCAAGTATGATCAGTTGATCAGTTATAGATCCATTCAGATTTTATTTGGTCACCCTGTATGTGAAATAGATATCATGGGAGATGGCTCACTTGCCATTGGAAAGGGAAAGAATTCATTGAAATGTATAGAATGTGTATAGCTACCAACATAAATGTACAATAAGTAGAATTATTACTC
>NW_007537728.1:0-203 GCF_000475195.1 Diaphorina citri
CAGTGCGCCAGGCCAAGGTTCCAGTAAGCACGCCTTTGTATAGGTTTTCATTTTAAGGAATTCTCCAATATTCCATAGGTGAGATGAATACTGTTCCCCGGTTTGCCTCTTACACCCCCAGGCGCATGTTAAAACAGTCCAGCGGCATGAATCTTCTCCTTCTTCAACAACTCGGCCGTGTTAGCCTCACTAAACACAGTCTT
>NW_007537729.1:0-203 GCF_000475195.1 Diaphorina citri
TTGAAACAGCTTCTTGCTATCTATCAGAAAGGGCTAGACTTACTTTATCATGGACACTCGTTGCTATTCAAGACCTCTGTTGTTTCTCCGATCTTCAAGAAGGGAGCTACCACTGAAGTCGGCACTTACCGCCCTATTTCCCTTCTCAGTGATTTCTCTAAGATCCTAGAAAAGCTTGTCAACTTCAGACTCTACTTTCATCT
>NW_007537730.1:0-203 GCF_000475195.1 Diaphorina citri
AAATTTGTAAGAAATAAAGCTAAATCAGTAAGAAATAACACTAATTCAATAAGAAATAACACTGATTTAGTAAGATATGATAACAAAATGAATGAAAAGAACCTGGAAACAGAAGAAATGAAGAGAAATTTGTAAGAAATAAAGCTAAATCAGTAAGAAATAACACTAATTCAATAAGAAATAACACTGATTTAGTAAGATAT
>NW_007537731.1:0-203 GCF_000475195.1 Diaphorina citri
AGAAGAGAGAACTTTTAGAAAAGGCAAACCAAACAGGTAAGGAAAGCAGAAGAGAGAACTTTTAGAAAAGGCAAACCACCAAACAGGTAAGGAAAGCGGAAGAGAGAACTTTTAGAAAATGAAGAGACTTGTGCGTCTTGTACGTCAGTATTTAACTGTTTATACTCAAGATAAGGTTCATTAGGTAGCATTGTTTTCATAAG
>NW_007537732.1:0-203 GCF_000475195.1 Diaphorina citri
AGACAGGATAGGAGAAAGCCAGCCGTTCCGAGAACGAACATTATACCATCAGGATAAACTGAACCAGTTTAATACCTATAATATCTAATTGTTTTAAATCAAATGATATTTATTTTCAACGAGGCGCTTTAATTTTGATGAATAAGATAACGTGGATCATACAATAAATATCTAGTGTCAATACTTAAAATTAGTCACAGTGG
>NW_007537733.1:0-203 GCF_000475195.1 Diaphorina citri
CCTAGAAGGTATCTATGATTTCTATGTCCCTCATCTTTTCCTCCTCCCAAGAGAGTGGTGGAAAATGGAAAGAGATAGAACATCCAGGTTATTAAAATTACATGGAACATGATATTGGCGATCGGAAAGCTCTCTTTCTCTCTCACTCAGTCAGAAAGCTCGGAGGCATAAATTTAACAAGAAAAAGATGATGATACAGAACG
>NW_007537734.1:0-203 GCF_000475195.1 Diaphorina citri
AAAACTCGCCAGCTGCTCATTAAAACTCACCAACTACTCATTAAAAACTTGGAACAATCTCATGAAAGAAAAGAAAAAGATAATAGGTAGTAATAGTAATAATACCTGATAATAATAATAAAAAAAAATACAAGTCACCAGGTCAGAGTGACGTCAGGTTAACACAAGTGGTCAACAAGTCAAGGTAACCCTTATCTTAGAAC
>NW_007537735.1:0-203 GCF_000475195.1 Diaphorina citri
TATTGAGCACTGGAAAATTAAAGATGACCGGAAAGTGAAACACAAAGTCTCTTGGGAGAAACAAAAACGACAGTATGAACTTTCCCTGTGAAAATGGAAATGAATGTAGGTGACTAACTAACCAAGCTACCAACATCAAATCATTTTATGACTGCAGACTGCAGTAACTACATATTATAAACACACACAGTAATAGTACTTAG
>NW_007537736.1:0-203 GCF_000475195.1 Diaphorina citri
TATTTTTTGAGTGAATAAAAAAAAGAATAATTTAGAAAGAAACAAAATCAATTGAAGATCATTATATTTCCTTGTCCACTCTCACCGCATAACTTTTAAAAATTTAAAACATATGTAGTTGGGTAGTACACAACTATTGAAATCAATGGCAATAGCTTCTAAATTTGTTTATTTAGGCTTTAAACCTACACAATTATAATGTA
>NW_007537737.1:0-203 GCF_000475195.1 Diaphorina citri
TCAACATCAACATGTCTGTGTTTATCTTTTGTTGTGAGCACAGAATGCTAAGATCAATGAAAGGAGCGGGAAGGATATCTAAATTTTCATATTGTGTGTGCCTTGCTCCAGAGCTCTGTTGAATCCAAGTACTGTTCTATGGATTGTTAATAAAATTATGAGGGAAAAGCGAAGATTCAAACATTGGTGCTCCAGAAAGATAC
>NW_007537738.1:0-203 GCF_000475195.1 Diaphorina citri
AAGTTTGAAGGCTGCCCAAGTGTTTAGAAGAAAGTTTAATCTTCGGTTTGGAAGCTGGTATGCTGTTTTTAGCGGTGTAAATACCTGGTCAAATATTTCAACTTGATTGGATTTTTTATTTCTTCGAGTTTGTTTAGAATATTTTTCAAAGTATTTGCAGACAACCCGATTCAAGATTTGCGTCTCCAAAAATTTAAGATTTT
>NW_007537739.1:0-203 GCF_000475195.1 Diaphorina citri
CCGTGAATGGCAGGGCTTGAGGCCCTTGCCCAGAAAGATCATTAAAATGATCAAAATCAAAATCTAGTCATCTTTCAATCTTTCAAATCAAATAAGAAACCCTTTTGCAACTTTATCAAATGTTATAAATAATTTTCACTCAGTAAAATGTGAGTAAAAATCCAATCTTAAAGTCTTTTACACGTGCATCATGATATCAATTT
>NW_007537740.1:0-203 GCF_000475195.1 Diaphorina citri
CTCTATAACTTACCTTGTCGACACGATTGATCGACACCATATAGGTACTGAAAGTTGTCCTGAGATCAGTATTCGACAGCAAATTCGGTACCACCACCGCACCGTATCCACAAATCCACATGTCAAAATTTATGTACAGCTTGGCCTAAACTGGATTAAAAGAATAGAAAATTAATTTATTCGTCTTATTTAGCCGCCATCTT
>NW_007537741.1:0-203 GCF_000475195.1 Diaphorina citri
TTGGATTTTTCCCAACTTTTTACATAGGAATCGACCATTTATTTATAATTTTTACCCATTTGCAACTGCTCCATTACTCCATTAGGTAACTCAATTTAGTATAACTGATGATTTGATGAGGAACCATAGAATTACCTGCAGTAAATTGAGAGAGCCCGTGATATTGTTGTGATAGTAGTTCAGAGGTTTCTCGCATGATTCAC
>NW_007537742.1:0-203 GCF_000475195.1 Diaphorina citri
CAATTGATGATTCTCATGAAAAATATAACTGTCCAAATGTATTTTTTTCGTAAAGATCGTCAAAAATAATAAATGATCTGCATATCCCCTGTAGGTATTGAACAAGAACTTAGCACATCTGGGCTAGTAAATCCTCACATGCCACAAAGCTAACACACGATTCAAGGCGTTAAATGCATTTGAAGCATCAATTAGCAAAAGGC
>NW_007537743.1:0-203 GCF_000475195.1 Diaphorina citri
CTTAGACTGATGGTCCAGTTCCTTCTATTTAACCTCATATAAGATATAGGTAATACACATAAATTACATACCTAATGAATCTAATGATATACATGTTGAATATTTTTCATGCAACAAGGAAAAAAAAGTTCAAGAGGAAAGAATTAGAATTGGAAATTAGAAATGTTTGTTGTTCCGTTTATTAGAGAATGAGCGAAAAATTG
>NW_007537744.1:0-203 GCF_000475195.1 Diaphorina citri
TGGTTTGCCACGGAAAAATGACCAAAGAAATGAACAATTAGAAAATATTATAGAAAGAATAATAGCGCTTATTTACTGTTCGCATGGGACTGAAAAGTCCCTTTACTCCAGCAGTAAGCTACTAATATTATTGTGGTCAAATTCTCAAACTATATTGAGGATAAAATTCCATACCTTGGCTGTGATTGAACTCACGCCCTCCT
>NW_007537745.1:0-203 GCF_000475195.1 Diaphorina citri
CAGGTGTCAGAGTCACCTATATTGTCAACAAAAACATCTCAATCCGTAGATGTGACATTCCTGAGAGCTGTAAGCAGAAAAAAGCGACTGTGAACTTTCGTACTAAGTTCGTCACATATTTGGATTATCCTCTCTTTTTTATAGAAAGAAATTCATTAGCTCAGCCCAAGGCTAAAGAAATTGAAGCTTGAAATATCTCTTTT
>NW_007537746.1:0-203 GCF_000475195.1 Diaphorina citri
GAAAGTGTATAAAGACGCTTTGTGTCTGGTGCGCACCAAGCGGAAGATCCCACAGTTCGAAGCCCTCGCTGTTGAACTATTTGGACGAGTGGTGACGGAATCACCCGAACGGGAAATCCCTAGAGTCGTGTATGATCGGGAGCTCAACGGGCGAAGGGACACGGAAACACACGACCGTTTCCAAGGCATGGTGCAACCTCAAG
>NW_007537747.1:0-203 GCF_000475195.1 Diaphorina citri
TGACTTTTCCCTGACTTTTCCAGTCTCCATGAAATTCCCTGACTTTTCCCGGTTTTCCAGTCTGGTAGACACCCTGATCTATTCTATCTATTATGGGACTGGTTGCTCCTCTCCCAAGAGAGTATGCAATGGGGCTCAACCACTTTTTTTTTTCTTCGCTGATAAAGGAAGTTCGAAACACGCTGATTTCAATAGAAATGCTT
>NW_007537748.1:0-203 GCF_000475195.1 Diaphorina citri
GAGTATGAAAAGGGAAAGTTGCTAACTTTCTTCACTGAGCATGACTTGGGGGGTATTCCCCGCTTTGACCTACATTTGGCAAAGTGGTGGCCGCCAATTAGTCCCCCTCTTTTGGTAGTGTTGTAGATTGTTCTGTAAATGGTGCGTCTTGGGTTGTGCTGCCTCTACAGTGTGGTACGTGTCCTCTTGGGTAGTGGTTAGTG
>NW_007537749.1:0-203 GCF_000475195.1 Diaphorina citri
CGTCTACACTTAACGTCAATGAACTTCCTAACATAACAAGTCACATTGCACAGTTTCCTGAACGAGGAAAACTTTTCTTCGTTAATTTCGATAGGTTTCCGCTCGGTCGAGTCAACTTTGGGAATTGAACTTACTTTGGTTTGAGCAGAACTAATTAATTCAAGCTCATAAGAAGATTCGTCAATATCGGGAATAAAGTTACT
>NW_007537750.1:0-203 GCF_000475195.1 Diaphorina citri
TTAGTTGTGCCTTCAGGAGTTGGTTGTGTTAATGTAGTACCTTCAGGATATTTAGTTGTGCCTTCAGGAGTTGGTTGTGTTACTCTAGTACCTTCAGGATATTTAGTTGTGCCTTCAGGAGTTGTTTGTGTTACTGTAGTACCTTCAGGATATTTAGTTGTGCCTTCAGGAGTTGGTTGTGTTAATGTAGTACCTTCAGGATA
>NW_007537751.1:0-203 GCF_000475195.1 Diaphorina citri
TACTATAAATGTTAAATTAATGTAAAGGCAGAATTACACCGAGGCAACAATATAGCATGCTGAAAAAGTCTGGTAAATATTTTGCATTGGATTGGAGCATTGTTCTTGAAGCATACTATGATAGTACATGTTGCCTTGAAGTATGTTTCATATTGCATCAGGCCGGGGGCCATAAAGTGATTTTAAACGCCGTTTAAGTTTTA
>NW_007537752.1:0-203 GCF_000475195.1 Diaphorina citri
ATTGTAGCTTGAGTTAACAACAACAATATAATGCTATGGTATTTCTTCTACCCAAGGTCCCTATGAAAGGATATTGTACTCTGGTTTCAAGGATCGTTTGCTTATCTCTTCTAGTATGATATCTACGGTTACAGTGCCTCAGTACCACCACTGCCACCTACAGGTAGATATGGAACTACGATATCAGGACTGGTGGGGTCCTA
>NW_007537753.1:0-203 GCF_000475195.1 Diaphorina citri
ACCTGACGTTTATTGTCATTGCCAGGAGTCCCAGGATGTCTTTACTTCAAAAGCCAGGGTTTGACGTTTGTTAATAACGCTGACAAGACACGTTTTTCGCACCTATTTTCTCGATTGATCTTTATTCTGAGAAAAAATCTGGTGTGAACATCACACGACTTTCTATTACATTAAGTCGGACAGTTCTAAAAGTTTCACCATTC
>NW_007537754.1:0-203 GCF_000475195.1 Diaphorina citri
AACGAAAAAGAACAACAATCAACAACCTCTTTTGGTTCGATGGTAGAGATATGTAAGAGTCAGTGAATAAAAACCCTATTCAGTTGACTAAACATGTAACTCGCTCGTCCCTATAGTTATAGAGTGTGAGGATCTGACTCAGTCACCGAGTAGTCCACTGAAAAGGATGCTTCTTTTTCTTAGCTCACTCAGTTTTAAACATA
>NW_007537755.1:0-203 GCF_000475195.1 Diaphorina citri
TAGGTTATATTTTTTTCATACTTTTAACTTTATGTAATAAGAAAAGTTGGGCGCGCGGTAAAAGTTGTGTTAACCTTTCAGTTTTGTAATAATTTCAATAAGAATAAAAAATGATGATCATAATAATAGGGCGCTGGTTCTGATTTTTCACGGAATGAAAATACTAGACGTAGGCGAGTTTTACAGAATATATTAGGTAGGTA
>NW_007537756.1:0-203 GCF_000475195.1 Diaphorina citri
GGCAGTTCTGCTAGTATTGGCTATGGGATATTATTCCAACAAGGACGGGACTCGGACATTGAGGTAGTTCTTCTCAACAAGACGTGGAAACTTCACAAAAGTTTCATTCAACAAGTAAGTAAGTCCCAAAACAAGTTTGCTCAATAGGTTACAGCTTTGTTTACATTTGTAGCACATGATTCCAGGGGTTTGATTTCTGAGCT
>NW_007537757.1:0-203 GCF_000475195.1 Diaphorina citri
GCTTCTACTTTTGGATCTGTCATGGTTTTAAGGATAGGGAGTAGTATGTTTCTATGCTGTTTGTTCTTACCCCAATTAAATCTCTTTTTTCTGACAGTACTACAGAAAGATTTTTGGATATGTGGCACTAAAAATCTACTTAGAAAAAGTCTACTCACGACAGACATATGCATACATAGGAGATGATTATTTCATCACTTCAT
>NW_007537758.1:0-203 GCF_000475195.1 Diaphorina citri
TGTTCAACATTAATTCTCTAATATTTTTTCATCCCACTAGGGTAAGGGCTTAAGTCCTCCATTTGCACATGAAATAACATTTGCACATGAAATAACAGGCCAAATTCTTTCAAAATATTGGCCCCGAGTCAATTTCTTACAGCCATTTCCCTCTGATCTGGCTTTGGGCCCCTAATAAGTAGTTACTTACTATGAACACCCAA
>NW_007537759.1:0-203 GCF_000475195.1 Diaphorina citri
GTTTGATCTAAGAAGCTCTATCACGTTCTTCAGGGGAAGATACCCACGACCGATAAACACGCCTAAATGGCCATCATAATTAATAGATGATAAATGTCTTAATTAGCACGTATGTCTCCCATATAATATAACATCGTATATTTACGGGACTATCATAATACATTTAATTATGTATGTAGTTGTAGAAACATTTGTAGTAGCGT
>NW_007537760.1:0-203 GCF_000475195.1 Diaphorina citri
CACACTGTATAAAATGGATGGCATGTCATATCTTATCATAACTGACAAGTTGTCTTGTCTAATGTGTTCTATGTGTACTACTTTATGTGCCACCAGTAAGTAGATGTTGTTGTTCTTGTCCGTTATAATGATGATATAAGCTCTCAGTATCCCGAGCATGCTGGCTAGCAAACTTGTTGTTAACATGACATTATACATAGATG
>NW_007537761.1:0-203 GCF_000475195.1 Diaphorina citri
GATAGGTATAGTCAGTCAACCATTGGAATTGAGGGATATTTTGAATTTAAATTAGTACCAGTTCTGAAAATTAAAGTAAAAAGTGATATTCTCTATTTTTTTTTTAAATCTGATATTGTATTATTTTATTTTTCAGGCATCCTTTCATTGATTTTTCAAGACTTTGTCCACACCTGTTTTGTATTTCATTTTAACAATGGAAG
>NW_007537762.1:0-203 GCF_000475195.1 Diaphorina citri
TAGGTAGGTAGGTATAAAAAATAGAAATGTAAATAAAGAAAGAGGAGAAGGAGTAGTAAAACCTGAAATCACATAGACCTGATACCTGATGATCAGGTTCTTCCAAGTGATATTTCAGCTAGGAATATGTTCTCGGGTTCTTGTGTTCCCATATTTCACTTGGAATTTCATACATGACAGGAATTTGACAAAGAAGAATATCA
>NW_007537763.1:0-203 GCF_000475195.1 Diaphorina citri
AGGCCATAACTACTACTACCGAGTTCATATCTGAATTCTACTATGATGAAGAAGCGCATGCATTACGCGATAAGTTCAAGCGAGAGAAGAATCTGACTGATAGTCAAATCAATGAGTTATATACGTATGGAGGATAGATATGTACCAGTCTCGCATACCGAGGCCATAACTACTACTACCGAGTTCATATCTGAATTCTACTA
>NW_007537764.1:0-203 GCF_000475195.1 Diaphorina citri
ACCTATGAAATTTCAATATAAATTTGTGTAAGTTTTGAGAGGAGCATTTTTTGTGTGCAAATTAGCAAATATGAAGTTTAACAAAAACAAGGTTGATGCATTAAGGAACTTTAGAATTGAATACCTACCTATACCCTGTTTGTACCTACTGTCAGAACAAGACTGAAAATCCCCTTTACCCTAGCAGTTTAAACCAGGTCTTA
>NW_007537765.1:0-203 GCF_000475195.1 Diaphorina citri
GATTCAGATAATCAGAGCGGCATTGCTGCATGGTTTGGTAACTTCTGAAGCGTCTCTGTATTACCAGACAGGCATTCCGCTGCTGTAGATAGGCACTCCGTTGGATCTGCATTAACTTCTGAGCACGATATCTCCGTTGTACTACAAGGCATGCTTGTCTTAGCTGGATGAACTGAGCTCTGGATTTCTTCATGTCTACATAC
>NW_007537766.1:0-203 GCF_000475195.1 Diaphorina citri
GTGTAGGTACATTTCGAAGATGGTTTCTCCCTTCTGAAGTAATAAAGCTTCGAAAAATATTGAACCCTATAATTACGGACTTTTGTTTTAGGGGTTTTGATGTTGCGCTTGTGTGCCTACCCCATGAAATTTCTTTGTGTCGATAGGTACTGAGAGGTTGATAACAAAGGAAATTTATGAGCTACCGCACACACAAGACCTCT
>NW_007537767.1:0-203 GCF_000475195.1 Diaphorina citri
AAAAAAAGGAATAGTAGTTATTTAATGCCACGTTGCCACGTATAGAGTACTTTACTGCAGGGTTGTCAAATAATACCATGCCCCTTACGATCACCCCTGCTGTTACTGCGGGGTTGCCGATAATATTATTTTACAATGCAGTTAATGAGGTACTGTGTACCTACCCCATTTCATTTTTTAATGTTTGGTTAGAGCTTATAGCT
>NW_007537768.1:0-203 GCF_000475195.1 Diaphorina citri
TTCCGTCAAATAAAATTCACATTTGTTCTTGTTCAGCGTAAGTCCTCTCTCTTGTAATCGTTTCAACACAGCATGTAATGCTCGATCATGATCATGAATAGTTTTACCAAAAACAAAAATATCATCACTGACATTTATAACTCCATCAATATAACAAATCTCTTGTTGTATGATATCTTGAAATTTTTCAGGAGCAGAATTTA
>NW_007537769.1:0-203 GCF_000475195.1 Diaphorina citri
ATATGAAAGTCAATACGAGAATATAGAAGTGTAGACCTTAGGTTCGGTACTTGTTCAGAAGTCGCATCAATGGAAAATTGCTGTATAAAAAGGAGCTGTCACAAATGAGCAGTGACCATTGTTATTATAGGGTTAGGTTAAACGCAAAAAGGAGCTTTCACAATTTGAGCAGTGATCAGTGTTATTATAGGGTTAGGTTAAAC
>NW_007537770.1:0-203 GCF_000475195.1 Diaphorina citri
CATCCTCCCACCAAAATATTTGAGACCCCAGACTAAAATATTTTCCCTAGAAAAAATACAATTTTAAAACACAAAAAATCTAGGAAAAATAGAAAAACATAAGTTACAATAACATATTATACATCAAAGATAGAGAAAAATCTGGGCTACAAGGGAAAAATAAGAACATTGAAATCAAACAAGTCTATCAAAAGTTAACTCCA
>NW_007537771.1:0-203 GCF_000475195.1 Diaphorina citri
AAAGGGGAAAATTATGTAGGATGATGTAGGGTTCACCAAAATGTTTTTCAACACTGTGATGTGTTCAACCACATTTCATTATGAATTGTTCTCTTCACCACATGGATAAAACATGGGAAAATATTGTTGTACACAGGGATAAAATGGGAAATAAGTTTCGTATGGGTGTACACAACTGTCATAAACTTTTTGTGGATGAAGAA
>NW_007537772.1:0-203 GCF_000475195.1 Diaphorina citri
TATTACTGCAACAAACAGACCGGAGAGAAGAGCTGGAAACTGCCCCGCAAACGACGAAACACGGACGTAAGTGACAGTAACATTTTGGCCATTAGTGAGTGAACCTCACTAGGGAGTAGGTAGGACAAGCCTAGTTAGCTTAGTTGGTAGTGCGTCTGCCTTGTAAGCGCTAGGCCGCGGGTTCGATTCCCGCCCGGGGCGGA
>NW_007537773.1:0-203 GCF_000475195.1 Diaphorina citri
GTGGCGTATGGTACAGGTGGGCCAATAAATGGTACGTTTTTTAGGTGGGCGAATAAATGGTACACTTACCCTAGGTATGTAAACATAGACAGATCAGCGTTGGGAAAACACTGAAAATCTTAGAATTGTGACGTACGGGTACCTGATCACCCAAGTCGGTAAGAACCTAAGTAACACTAAAAATATAATGTAAGAAAACAAAC
>NW_007537774.1:0-203 GCF_000475195.1 Diaphorina citri
TACCTCGGCAGGCAGTTCCCGGGGCAATACTAACCGCGACATACCGGGTGGCGTAAGCACCGTTCCCTGTGACGTAAGCACACTTCCTTGTGGTGTAAGCAAGGTTCCTTGTGACGTAAGCACACTTCCTTGTGACGTAAGCACAGTATGTGGCGTAAGCTTTTGAGAAGCAATCCGCTCGGAAATTCGCACCTTCTTCTGAC
>NW_007537775.1:0-203 GCF_000475195.1 Diaphorina citri
ACCTCGCCCAGCGTTGCTTGAGTGATCAATTAAGAACTGGTGCATTCAACATGCTATCGCGGATTTCGTATTTTTATAGCTGCTAAGATTTTAAGTGATTCGCGAAATCTTATTTCGTATTTTACAGCCTCTACTTGCTTACTTTCCGAGTAAGTAAGCGTCTAGCCAGCCAACTAGCCTCTTGTCCAGTGATTCAGTGAATA
>NW_007537776.1:0-203 GCF_000475195.1 Diaphorina citri
ACTGTCACTGACACTCAATCTGATACTCAAGTGATGCTTGAAAAAAAATTCTGTTGAATAGAGGACTTGTGTTATGAAGACTTGAGTCTCAGTGACAGTTTTATAATATCAGCCTACATCTCATAGTCAAGCAAGTACCTACCTACTTATTTCTCTCAGAGAGAGATCTAACTGGGCTATACACACCCTCCTGATTTAGCTTG
>NW_007537777.1:0-203 GCF_000475195.1 Diaphorina citri
TGGCTCATCATTCGTACCAACTGATAGTATCATTACCTATTTATTACCTAGGTCCTGGCGTCTAGACAGAAGAAGCATCCCGTATTAAAGGGAGATCTTTATTAATAGTGTCGAAGATAGAGTCCAAAGTTTTGGGTCTGCCTCGGTGGCGTAGTGGTCAAGACGCTCGCCTGTTAAATCAGGAGGACATGTTTCAATCCCAG
>NW_007537778.1:0-203 GCF_000475195.1 Diaphorina citri
TTTGCATTATCATTTAATTTTAATTTGACTTTATCACCACTATACCTGCCAAGCTTTTGAGAAAAAACTTCTGGATATCTCTCAATTAACTTTTTAACTTCATTACATGAAATAATTTGGTGGATACTATTATCTTGAAAACACTTGAAGATTTGCTTCAAACTTTCAAACATGGAAATCCAATTTCTACCAAGGAGAGCACA
>NW_007537779.1:0-203 GCF_000475195.1 Diaphorina citri
AGCCTTTTCCTATTTAAATAGGGTCGGCGTTTCTTGTCAGTCTCTTCCAGGCAGCCCTATTGTGTACCTCATGTCCTGTTGAATTTTTCTCACCCAGGTCTTGATTCGCACAATCTTTCCACCTCTTCTTCGGTCTCCCTCGCCCTTTTCTCCCCCTCACTTCCATTCTCTCAACTCTTTTCCCTATGTAGCTCTCATCTCTT
>NW_007537780.1:0-203 GCF_000475195.1 Diaphorina citri
GGTCGTCGCGACAAATTTCAAGATCAGAGCTCATTTGTGTGAGAAAATGTGAAAAAAATCCCCCCAAAAACCAGTTTTACGTTTTTAAAATCCCCCCAAAAACCAGTTTTTTTGGCTCTATGGTCTTTAGGACGAAATTTGCACCACCATTTTTGTGTTTCTGGTAAAAAGACCTTTAATTTGATATATAGGTCGACTAGGTT
>NW_007537781.1:0-203 GCF_000475195.1 Diaphorina citri
GTTAAGAGTCCTGGCGCAAAACTTTTATAATCCTCTAGTACGCGACTGACATATTTGAAATGTGGTCTGGAGTCTTCATGTAAGCTGAACCTATTTGCAGATCTTCATCCAAATGTACTATTTTCAAAAACTTTCATGTCACCAGGATTGAATAGAAGTATTGAGCAGACACCAAAGAAGCAGGCTGAGTCATCAGCCCCGTT
>NW_007537782.1:0-203 GCF_000475195.1 Diaphorina citri
AAGCTCAAATAGAATAGAATTAATTAATGTTTACCTCTTGAATAGAATAGAATAGAATAGAATAGAATAGAATAGAATGATAGATATAGAATTTTACTATGCTTAAATTAACTACTTATTTAAAAATAGTAAAAATCTGGTGTGAACATCACACGACTTTCCTTATCCTATTGAATGATGCTTATTTGAGTGTTCTTTTACCC
>NW_007537783.1:0-203 GCF_000475195.1 Diaphorina citri
TTTTCAATTCTGTTCTGTTTACTTGAATTCATGTTCTGTTTGTTTAATTTTTTGTTGTTTTGTTTTTATCCACAAGTTCCTATTTTCACGGTATAAACGCTGTAATTTTTATTTTCTTTAAAAAAGAATTTAAATAAGACAATTTGGTGGTAAAGATCGTTATCTTTATTCAGCAGTGGATTGATAACAGCTGGTTTATGATG
>NW_007537784.1:0-203 GCF_000475195.1 Diaphorina citri
AAGAACTACTCTCTTTTCAGTGAACTACTCAGTCAATGAGTCAAATCCTAGCTCCCTATACTTATAGGGAGATTAGGGGGTCAAGGCGCTCGCCTGGTAAACAGGAGGGTATGGGTTCAATCCCCGCCGAGGTATGGAATTTTATCCTCAATATAATTTGAGAATTTGAACACAATAATAGTAGTAGCCTACTGCTGGAGTAA
>NW_007537785.1:0-203 GCF_000475195.1 Diaphorina citri
GACCAATTAGGATACAATGTCTTGTGTACCGGTCCTAATGTTTACATACTTGAGCCGAACCCGAATACAATTAATCATTAGGCTGACAATATGTCTGGGCCAAGTTTCGCGGACAAGTTCCTCTGAGGTTGAACGACCTGGGTTAATCCGGATCAACAATGGACCGCCCAGAAACTTTTTGTGGATCAACCGGTAGATTGGTA
>NW_007537786.1:0-203 GCF_000475195.1 Diaphorina citri
TTTCCATGTCTTTCTTGGTGTTCATAGTTAGACATTCGGACGCATAAAGACACTCTGGTTTAATTACTGTGTTGTAATGTCTGATCTTTGCATTAATGGATAGTGACTTTTTGTTGTAAACATCCTTCGTTAGGTGGAATGCCGTCTCCATTTTTCTCATTCGTGCTTTATTTCCTTCCTTATCTAAAGCGTTTGGTTCAATA
>NW_007537787.1:0-203 GCF_000475195.1 Diaphorina citri
ATTTAATTTATTATTTTATTATCTTGTTTCTAAACAATAATCTTCTACTGTCTACTGTTTTAAGTCACCTCCAGGAAGCAGCATTTGAACCTCTCCTCCGCCATGTTACCAAAAACACATGTGCCGGGAGTGTCATCGTTTCAACATTTTCATAATAGTTTCGCTCATTTCAACATTGACGGGATAAGCACCTCCAATGATAA
>NW_007537788.1:0-203 GCF_000475195.1 Diaphorina citri
TATGTTTCCAACGTTGTTGCTCTTCCTCTCCGATGGTCTCTTAAGTTTGGAACAGATATCAGCTGATATTTCAACTTTCTTCACAGCGCTGTAAGCCCAAGTGGGTGGAAAGATTACAACTGGTTTGACTAGTGGTTTGAAAAGAGGTATATTTCTTCATCCATACAAATCTTGAACCTCTTTTAAATTCGAATCCTTTTTTT
>NW_007537789.1:0-203 GCF_000475195.1 Diaphorina citri
TGCTGCTGCTGCTGCTTAGAGTGAGGATAGCCATATGAGGAGAGCGGATCAATTTTCCGTCTACTATACTGATGATGATCGGTTTTGTGCACCTTTAGCCGCTGATTTTGCCGAGGGTCATCATGGTTTTTAGGTATCGTTTTTGGTCTTTGTTTGTTGTTATCACTTTGTTCTTTTTTCTTAGTTCCATTATCCATGAGCAT
>NW_007537790.1:0-203 GCF_000475195.1 Diaphorina citri
GTCAATGAAACCTTCAAGTATATTGTTTGGTCTTCCTTCAATTCTTATACAGAGTGTACACTAAGATTGGTCCGGATCTTACATCCTATGATGAGGTTGTAGATACTTTTGATTTATAGGAGGAAAGATAAAATCCAGAGAAAACAACATCTTCTTCTTTTTCTTCTCATTTTCCCGTGTACAGACGGGGTCGGTGTTTTTCG
>NW_007537791.1:0-203 GCF_000475195.1 Diaphorina citri
TTCTCTGTGGGTGACTTTGGAGGTGTGGCAGCTTTCTCCTTGGATTTTTCTTCAGGTGATTTTGACGGAGACGGAAGACTTTCTCCCTTGGATTTTTCCGCTGGTGACTTAGGTGGTGAAGGCAAAATATCAGCTGACAATTTCTCTGTCGGTGTTTTTGGAGGGGTGATTGATTTTTCTGTCGGTGTAGATTTTTGGGGTGA
>NW_007537792.1:0-203 GCF_000475195.1 Diaphorina citri
AGTCAACATTGTAGCTATTTGTATTGCCTGGACATTTGGAAGGGTGGTGGGACAAATTTTACCTCTCCATCCTTTTTATTTTCTCTTTCTTCTCCTCCTCCTCCTATCTCTCTCTCTCCTCTCCCTATCTCTCTCATTTCTCTTTCTTTCTTTACCACCCTCTTTCACTCCGTTTATCCTTTTCTCTCTTCGTCTCCCTTTTG
>NW_007537793.1:0-203 GCF_000475195.1 Diaphorina citri
TTGACCGCGCTATCGCAACTACCATACCCACAGTCAGACAGCAGGTTTCAACGATTCAAAACGGATCTGTTAAATCCTTCCTGTGATTTAGGGAGTAGTGCTTCGGCCCGCCAAGTCAAAAAAGTTTGACCGCGCTATCGCAACTACCATACCCACAGTCAGACAGCAGGTTTCAACGATTCAAAACGGATCTGTTAAATCCT
>NW_007537794.1:0-203 GCF_000475195.1 Diaphorina citri
TCTCTTGTGAATTTAGAATTAGATCGTGTGAGCAACAGTTGGGGACACAAAACCATGTGCAAGGCATGCCAATCGCCGATAATTCTTCAAAAAAGTCTGCTCCAATCGAGGGTCAAGAGTAATCTACAAGAGGCAAGTGGCAAGCGAGCCACTTATCTAAAATGTATCCAATTCAATACTGTGAATTCAGGTGAAATCCTTTT
>NW_007537795.1:0-203 GCF_000475195.1 Diaphorina citri
ATCAGGTATATATAGATACTTACATACTAACTATATTTCTATGTACCTAATACCTATACACCACTGGATACAAAATAATTCCGATTCTGCATTTCTCCTAATAGGTTTTTTTTTTTATATTAAAAAGCAAAAGGAAAAGTGTTTGTTACATAAATTCAATAAATATTTCCAACTGAATCAGATATCCATTAGGATGATATTTT
>NW_007537796.1:0-203 GCF_000475195.1 Diaphorina citri
GCCTTGAATTTGAGAGATCAGCCAGAGTATGTAAGATTACAGGAATGGCTTTGACGTAGCTGTGTTTGGTTTTTTTTTCTGATTGTGACGTACGAGCTCTGTTTGTGATTGTGACATACGAGCTTTGATTGTGACATACGAGCTCTGTTTGTGATTGTGACATACGAGCTCTGTTTGTGATTGTGACATACGAGCTCTGTTTG
>NW_007537797.1:0-203 GCF_000475195.1 Diaphorina citri
TTCTTCTCTCTTAGATTTCGGGACGATAAGACATTAACAGCTACAGTTCCCTCTATCAAACCTCTTGAAAAAAAAAAAATCAATCTCTCCTCTACCCTCTTTCTGCCGTCACCAATCCTACGTTTCTTCTTTGTTTACTGTTAACAAAAGGTCAAACATTCCCAAGTATTTTGGACGGAGGGCTGAAAAGTCCCTTTAGATCT
>NW_007537798.1:0-203 GCF_000475195.1 Diaphorina citri
AGAACACAGGATATACTTTATTTCTTTTACTTGAACACTGGACAACTGGACATTTTATTCATAAAACACATTAATAATATTAATTAACAAAATTAGGACACTTTCCAGAACACCTATCATACACGATACACGTGAAGAACACACAGAAGTGAGCCATCATTTTTACAAAATCAAAACAAACAAAAATCCAAGATACAGGGTCT
>NW_007537799.1:0-203 GCF_000475195.1 Diaphorina citri
CATTTCAAATTCCAGTCGAAAAAGTTGACACAAGTGAGAAAGGAATTTCAACATCTGGCCTGAGTTATTTCTGAACCACGTCAATCTCGTATGTAATATGCAAAATAGGAAGTCCCGCCATTGGTGGAAATTTGATATCAATGCAGAGATGTAACTCAAAGGATATGTTTGAAAATGAAATGAAAGAGCTGATATTGTTCTGT
>NW_007537800.1:0-203 GCF_000475195.1 Diaphorina citri
TTATAAGAATAAAAGCGTCTGGAAGGCGTCTGTAACGTAAGATCATTTCCTTTGATATTGGGTTCAAAGGGAAAATTAGAAAGTTAAGTAATTCAGGGAAATTTAATACAAAGAAAGAAAATGATATTACAAAAGAAAAGTTAGAGACGAGTTGTTAAAGTTCAGTTGAATTTGTTACAAATCTCTCAAGACTCACAAGTTTT
>NW_007537801.1:0-203 GCF_000475195.1 Diaphorina citri
ACAACACAGGGTGTTTGGAGTTGATTTATACCGGACGTCACCAATGTCTCAACTGGAGGTTACGTGGAGAAATGGGCCTATGGAGATCCCCAAGAACTGTCCATTTTGGGGACAGTATTATGTACATTGATGGAGGACTCTGTATCTTTGTGAATTTCCATTTATATTTTTGAAAATGAAGGGAAGTAACTGATAACCCTGTG
>NW_007537802.1:0-203 GCF_000475195.1 Diaphorina citri
AAAATTTCAAAAAAAAAAAAAAATCAATTTTTTTCATACTTTATATGATTCCTTATCACACTGGGAGTATTTTAAGATGGGAAATTTTTGGTCGAAAATTGGCCGCCGTAGGCGGTCGATTTTGAACTTAGAAAAATTTTCAAAAAAAAAAGTTCAATTTTTGGACACTTTTTAATGATCCCTCATTACATGGGGAGTATTTT
>NW_007537803.1:0-203 GCF_000475195.1 Diaphorina citri
TCTTAACCAAAAGTTTCGTGCCGCATCCTTGTCACATTTTACAGCTGCATATCAAATTTCAAGTCTCTAGCTCTAGAAATAAGCTCAAAACTGACGAAAAAGAACAGTCTCAAATATTCAAATGAAAAATGCAAGCAAGTGTTTCTTTGTTGTTTTTTTCAACTATGGAATGACGTCACGTGCAGTGTTGTCAAAATATTAGC
>NW_007537804.1:0-203 GCF_000475195.1 Diaphorina citri
AGGTAGATGGAGAGGGAATTTCTGGAGGGAGATGGGTGGGAGGTTGAGGGTGGAGAGAATGGAGGGGGAAGGAGAGTTCTCAAGGAAAGGGAGTAATAAGGAAAGGCAAGGAAGTTTGCTTGAGATAGATGGAGAGGGAATTTCTGGAGGGAGATGGGTGGGAGGTTGAGGGTGGAGAGAATGGAGGGGGAAGGAGAGTTATC
>NW_007537805.1:0-203 GCF_000475195.1 Diaphorina citri
CCTATCAATACTTAGCCTTGTACATAATCACCTGATACGCATCCACCTACACACTAATTGGATAGAACAGTTGACACAGTGTATGTGCATAAGCATACCTACCTGGTTAGTAACTGCAATTCTTAGTAAACGAACTATAGAACGCCGTACTACTAACTAAAATGCAAAGTGCATTATTTGATAAATAAATCTTCAACTTGACA
>NW_007537806.1:0-203 GCF_000475195.1 Diaphorina citri
TGAACTTGGTGTTTGGTGAAGTAGAAAATATTGGTATATCAACCTAATCAGATTACTTGGTACTCCACCAAGTAGAAAATATTGGAAGACCATACGACCAATCTA
Source organism: Diaphorina citri (assembly GCF_000475195.1). Classification (NCBI taxonomy): domain Eukaryota; kingdom Metazoa; phylum Arthropoda; class Insecta; order Hemiptera; family Psyllidae; genus Diaphorina; species Diaphorina citri. The sequence goes on from NW_007537806.1 coordinate 106, forward strand.
TTGGAGGGTTCGGAACCAACTTAAATCAAATCAAGTCTGAACCAAGAACCAATCAGGATGTGATCAGATAACACGGATGGAAGGTGGGCTACCAAGAG
>NW_007537807.1:0-203 GCF_000475195.1 Diaphorina citri
AAAAAGTTACCTCTTATCTGGCTGGGTCTGTCTGTCTTTTCTCTCATTCCATAGATTCATTATTTCTCGCTCTTACCTTTTCTCCTTAGTTCATATATTTGGAGTTTTATGTAGGTCAGAAATGATTTCCGTTCAATGCTATTTCCTGGAATCACCCTCATATGTGTCTCCTGCGAACAATCCCCATTCTACATTTTTTCCCC
>NW_007537808.1:0-203 GCF_000475195.1 Diaphorina citri
AATCATGTGGAATAATAAAAAGAGAAAGAAATTGAAAAAGAGGGAAAGAAAGGGATATCAAGATAGAGAGGGACAGGGAAATACGTACCTACATAGTGGGAGGGAGAGGGAAGGAAAAGAGGAAGAGAGAGAGAGAGAAGTGTAAGAGAAAGAAAGGGAGTTTTTATATCAGATACGTTTGCTATAGGTACCAAGTATAAAAC
>NW_007537809.1:0-203 GCF_000475195.1 Diaphorina citri
AGGGAGGGGGAAAGAGAGAGAGAGCTAGAGCTAGAGAGAGGAAGAAAGGAGAGAAAGAGAGATAGGAAGAAGGGAGGGAGAAAGGGAGAGAGAGCTAGAAGGGACAGAAAGAGAGAGAGAGAGCTAGAGAGAGAGAGAGAGAGAGAGTAAGAAGGGAGAGACAGAGAAAAGGGAGAAGAGTATAGTGACGAGGAAGAGAGAGA
>NW_007537810.1:0-203 GCF_000475195.1 Diaphorina citri
GGGATTACGGTACATCCTAGAGAAAAAGTGTAAATGTATGGAATGTAGAAAATAAAAAGACAAACAACTTTCTAATTTTTTGTTATTAGAAAAAAGTTACTGGAAACGAGATATTCTCAAAAAATCCCTTTTTTTGGCCGCCATTTTGAAAAAAAGGCCGCCATTTTGTTCGTATACATGGTTTTCGGTGTCACCCCTTCCTA
>NW_007537811.1:0-203 GCF_000475195.1 Diaphorina citri
AGTGGGTTAGAATTTGTATACGTGAGTCAGTGAGTGAGTGAGTCAGTCAGTTACACAAGGGGCTGTATATATTTTAGATTCGCTACGCGGAGTTGCGTATACGGTCGCGCTGCGCGCTCCCGGGGCTTTGCGGGGTTGTGCATGTGGTCGCGCTTCGCGCTCCCTTGTTTACGGTCGCGCTGCGCGCTCCCGGGGGCTTCGCG
>NW_007537812.1:0-203 GCF_000475195.1 Diaphorina citri
TATGAAAAGTGGGTAACATTTCCTAACTTTGCTCTCTAGTTCACATGACCATGACCCAACTTTACATAGAGATCTCTAGGCTCCCTTTCATGAAAAAACCACTTGCTGTTTTACTAAGAAGTGCAAAGTGCTTCATGAGAGGGGGAACCTTCTAAAAATATATTTTCAATTTACAAAGCTTCCCTGCAAAACTGTTCTTTTTT
>NW_007537813.1:0-203 GCF_000475195.1 Diaphorina citri
TGTTTTATTTCAAGATTTTTGTACGACCCGTGTCTCTATTTCGCAGTGAAATATTTTTTTCCCCAATTTTTCGTTAGTATATCTATAACTTACACTTCTGTTGTGTTGTGGTTAAATTTTCTTTTAAATTAAGCATAGAAGACAATGTAGAGAGTGTAAATAATTGTAATCGGAAAAGTTATTCTTAACCAATTGCTGTCAAT
>NW_007537814.1:0-203 GCF_000475195.1 Diaphorina citri
ATACTTACCGACATTCATATTGTTATTTTCTTCTGATAAAATCCACAAAACCTCTTATTATCTGAATTAGAAAGCAATTAAAAGTACTTAGGTAGGTACCTACATCACCTATCTAATAGGTAGATATATGCCAGACTTGGTTGGTACCAAATAATAATTCAATTAGGTAGCCAGGAAATTTCAGTTTTTTTTCCTAATTTCAG
>NW_007537815.1:0-203 GCF_000475195.1 Diaphorina citri
CAATGTAATCTCACGAAATTTGGACCATATGTTAACCTATACTTCCTTATTATACCTGCGAAATTTCGAAGTTCTAGCCTTAACGGAAGGGGTAGAAAAAACGGTTTGAAAATCGCTAATTTTACGACTGACTCACTCACTCACTCACTCACTCATCAAAATGTTGAGGCACTTCCCGATGTCGTAGAAACTTGAAATTTGGC
>NW_007537816.1:0-203 GCF_000475195.1 Diaphorina citri
AGTTTAAAACTAAAGTCCTGAGAAACGCAAACTTCTTTCGTACTTTTGTCCAAAGTTTATCCCTGAAATACCACTGCTCATTACATACCTCATTTTTGAGATTCTTGATCAGGATGGTATGATTACGATCCAGGACTGCAAACCGGTTCCGGGCCACCCACACAGCGCTGATTCCTGTCGATCGTTTCCCATCCGCCACCTCC
>NW_007537817.1:0-203 GCF_000475195.1 Diaphorina citri
TATGTGGACACACCTGAACTTCTTGAGTAAAATGTTATTTTGAGGGAGCATAGAACTAATTTTGCTCTCATATCTTCTACATTCTGAAGTATGATTGCAAATGCATCAAAATTTGTTCAGGACATCCATTCGTGACCTTGACGGTGATGTTGCACTTTAGTTTTGCTTTCGTCTTTCCTTTGAGGTTGCAATATTTGTCTCTT
>NW_007537818.1:0-203 GCF_000475195.1 Diaphorina citri
AGGAACGATTGATACGCATGCGCAGTATCTTTGTTTATCTCGTGGTACTAGTTTCAACAATCATCAGGTGTTTTGAATGTTCAGGTTTATGTAAGTGTGTTTTTTTTTACTTACTGAAGTGAATTAATTTTATTCTCTTGATTTTTTTCGTTGATTTCGAATAGTAGAACTCTTCAGTGGGCCATCGCAATGGAGGAGCGTTT
>NW_007537819.1:0-203 GCF_000475195.1 Diaphorina citri
CGAGGTGCCTACTTGCCTGGATAATTTGATTATAATTCTTACATATCCCAACAGCTGGTGATAAATGTAAGTACAACACTGGGTGGATCAAAAATAAATATTACAGATTTAATATAAATAGGTAAATACATATACGTATGTCTGTATTGCCGCTAGCTTAGTTATGTTTCTATGATCTTTCAGTTCAAAACCACCCTATATAT
>NW_007537820.1:0-203 GCF_000475195.1 Diaphorina citri
TATCGATTTTCTGGTATTTGAGTCGGGCAAACAACAATTTGTCTGGAAATCGACACTGTTTACATTAAATGTCACAAGAGTGTCGGCTATCGGCTAGAGGTATCAAAACTTAACCTACATTGTACAAGGCGAGGTCAGCCATTAATAATTCTCGAGAGCGTTGCGTGATACAGGACGTGCTTTGGAAAAAGTTCTTGAATTAT
>NW_007537821.1:0-203 GCF_000475195.1 Diaphorina citri
AAATATTCTTCGTGAGCGAAATAAAGATGTAATCTCTGTCTGATTAAGAATCAAATACATACCTACCTACTTCCCGAAATTACAATACATAGGTATAAGAATACCTAACGTGAACACTTGCAACTTGCAGAGATACCTGAACCTATTTCTTGAAATTTATAATCTAGTATTAAAAAAATCCCCAAAAAACGCCAAGACCATCC
>NW_007537822.1:0-203 GCF_000475195.1 Diaphorina citri
ATGAAGAGAACATAGCTGCCATTTTATCATCTGATGACTTTTCCCCGCCTTCCTCACTACTCTTACCTCCGTCCGACAACTCATCAAAAGTCACCTCATTCGGATCCAAACCCGCCGCTGTCAATGCCTCTTCCAGTCTAGCAGTCAACTCAGCCTTAGGTCCACTTGAAGAAATCCCGCGAGTCTTCAACTCAGCAATCAAC
>NW_007537823.1:0-203 GCF_000475195.1 Diaphorina citri
TAGAAAATTCAAAGTAATTCAAAAGTATCTCATTCTAATGAGACTACTAGTTAATAGACATTTTTCTATATTTTTCAGCACGTTTTAAATTTTGAAGGAAAAAGAGTTTGGACAAAGAATCAATTGAGAATGTTTGGAAGGTTTAACACAAGAAGATTCAATAAAACTAAGAAATAATTTAACAACCAATCTTTCCAGCAATT
>NW_007537824.1:0-203 GCF_000475195.1 Diaphorina citri
ATCACAGCATTCAGTCATTAGAAATTGGAAGCTTAATCCTAGCTAACACGAATGGGTAGGTGGTATGAATGGATTCATTATTAAAACGTGAATTTTTGAACATCACAAAGGTCAAAAAATATTGAGCCCGTGATAAAGTGATTGTTTGGCACGGAGAAGGCCCCCCAATTCGATTCTCCACACATTATGTACATTCAACCTGC
>NW_007537825.1:0-203 GCF_000475195.1 Diaphorina citri
TGGCTCAGATTCCAATTGCAAAATGTTGTCTGGCAGAGATTCCTCAGTGTTCTCACGTACTTCAGGTGAAACAACACAAGTAAAAAGGGCTTTCTTCACCTCACTAAGCCTGTCTTCACACAATTTCCTCTCTTTCATCTTTTTCTCTCTCCGAGAAGGAGATTTTGCAATTATTTGGGTCTTAGGACCATTCAAAGATGGAA
>NW_007537826.1:0-203 GCF_000475195.1 Diaphorina citri
CTCTCTTGTCATCATGATTTTCGAAGGAAATTCTGTTTCTTAGCATGTAGGTAGGAAGGTACCTACTTGATTAGATAACTTAGGTATAGGTACCTTCTTGATTAGATATAGGTACCTACTTACTAATGACCAGAGAAGTTCAGAATATGGCACTTATTTTTCCAAAATATGGCACTAAAAAACATGGCAATATGGCACTTATT
>NW_007537827.1:0-203 GCF_000475195.1 Diaphorina citri
TAAGTTTAGTGTATCTATTCGTCATGTTTGCTTGGAATATTGAAGAAGTTGAAGACGGCAGCCGCTCGTCTTCTACATATTCAAAATTTGTTATGTATCTATATACAGGGTGTCCCGCGAACGATTGTACAACGCTTGAGGGTTGATGCAGGACCTAAAGGGCTACCAGAAAAAGCTATCTGTACAGATCCGATTTTCAACAG
>NW_007537828.1:0-203 GCF_000475195.1 Diaphorina citri
GTATCTACTGTGAAGCTCTGAACTAGTCTAAACAATAGCATTCTCATACAAAATGTCAGTGAACAATAGCAGATACATTACTAGTGTCTTTGTCAATCAACACACTTAACATTCTGAGTTGCTTCACAGTCTCAATTAGGTACTTCAAAATGAAGCTGTTCGCATGATTTTATTAAACTCAAAATCTCTCTTTGCTTTGTCTT
>NW_007537829.1:0-203 GCF_000475195.1 Diaphorina citri
CTTATTTCTTCATCATTATGGACTTCTTCAGTTTGAAATTGGATACATCCGAGTTCCAGTAAAATCATCTCTTGATTTGATGCAATGAATTTGTGATGTAAAGTTATGTCTTTTCTTGGATTGACGTTTATTGAAGTTAAAATTCAAGTCAATGACATGGAAATTGAATTTAACAGATAATATGATACATCCCCTCTGTAGTA
>NW_007537830.1:0-203 GCF_000475195.1 Diaphorina citri
TTTGTAATGATGAAATTAATTCATGCTATATCAGCGTCTGATCACTATGAAAGAACAAGCATGCTGCCTTCCTACTGAGCAAATCACCTCTTTCATTAGTCTATACAGCTTACTTGTATAGGATTTAAACAGAGATGTGCAAAATGCTTTTGAAAACCAATTTGAAATGCAAAATGTAAAATGCCTCTAGAAAACCAATTTGA
>NW_007537831.1:0-203 GCF_000475195.1 Diaphorina citri
TCTTCTCCCCTTCTTTTTCTCCTTCTCCGATTTTCTTCTCCTTCTCTTATTTTCTTTCTTACCCTCTTCTTCTTCTTCTTCTTCCTTCTGCTCCTCCTCTCTCTTCTTCGTCCTCTCCTTCTGCCTTTCCCTCCTCTTCCTCCTTCTTCGTTCTCTTCTCATCCTCTCCCTTTTCTTCTTCTCTTTCTCTTCTTCCTCCTCCT
>NW_007537832.1:0-203 GCF_000475195.1 Diaphorina citri
TTAAATAAAGAGAAGTGCAAGTTTTTTCAGTGTCGTGCACAATACCTACTATACGAACCTTCCGTTCCATTCTACCTACTCACAAGTTAAGGTTGATAGCAGATAGGCAGATAGGTAGGTATATAATATCGACCTAATTATTTGCTTTCAGGCCTCAGCGCCTACGTTACAAAGGTCGTAAGTGCCACGCTAAGAGCCTTTCC
>NW_007537833.1:0-203 GCF_000475195.1 Diaphorina citri
TAAGGTGGAGACGAAAGTGAAAATGGAGGTGGAGGTGAAAGTGAAAATGGAGGTGGAGGCGAAAGCGGAAGTGGAGGTTAAAGTGGAAATGAAAGTCTCCAATTCATTCTACTTTGAGTGCACTCGTTTGGGTTAAGTTAGGTTGGGTTGGGTTAAGTTAGGTTGGGTTGGGTTAAGTTAGGTTGGGTTGGGTTAAGTTAGGT
>NW_007537834.1:0-203 GCF_000475195.1 Diaphorina citri
ATGAGCTTTTAAAGAGCTTGGAAAAATGCTCATGCTACGAGTAAATTAACAAACTGGGCAAGTAATTAAAAGAGTTTAGTGTATCAGTGTTATAAAAGAAGTAAGCTGCACCGATGCCACACCTGAGCTTTCAAGGAAAATGTCCCAAATTAGTTTCAACTGTTTGAGGCTGGATTTTAATCTTTTTGAGGTAGGTACCCATT
>NW_007537835.1:0-203 GCF_000475195.1 Diaphorina citri
CATATGTGGGAAAGAGAGTGAGAAGAATGGAAGTGAGCGGAAAAAGAAACAGAGGAAGACCAAAAATGAGATACATGGACAAGATCAAAGAAGATTTGAAAGAGAAAAACTTGGATTGCAGCCTCGCCCAAAACCGAGCAGCTTGGAAAACAGAAACACGAAATGTCGACCCCACTTGAGTGGGAAAAGACTAAGTAAAAGAA
>NW_007537836.1:0-203 GCF_000475195.1 Diaphorina citri
CTGCTCTTAATGTCGAGTTCGATGCTGTCATTTCTCCCGAGTAGTTTGCTGTTCAAAATATACGTTTTGTTCGAGCCTGGTTTCAGGTGGAGGATGTCGTTTTTCAAGTTCTTCAGCAGATGTGTGATGAAGTATTCGTTCTCCAAACAGTATACTGATGTTTGTGATAGACATAACAGTGTCAGAGTCAAATATGGGAGCAT
>NW_007537837.1:0-203 GCF_000475195.1 Diaphorina citri
TGGTAATTCCATCATCACCTGGTGCCTTGTCCTTCTTTAGTTGTCTGAGTGCCCATTCAACTTCCTCTTTGAGAATCTTAAAAGAAGAGTTGAAATCAATATTTGATAATCTTTGTGAATCTTCATATGTTATATGGTGGGTTGTCTCCTTTTTTACACTGTACAGTTTTTCGTAAAATTTTGTAGCCACTTCCACTATTTCA
>NW_007537838.1:0-203 GCF_000475195.1 Diaphorina citri
ACCTACCTTTGTTGTACGTTAGGTCTTTTCTGACGATGGAGTTAAATTCACCTGGATTAAGCAAGACTTTTGACTGATGTACTGTAGAAATTTCGAGTACCTAGGTATATATCATTAGAACATAAAGCAAGATGAAGATTATTTCAATGTTCTATTCTTAAAACCACCAGCATAAAGAGACTCAGGCAATCTGAGCCACAAAA
>NW_007537839.1:0-203 GCF_000475195.1 Diaphorina citri
GCATGTTCCTCAGAGCGATGAAATCACAGTGCTCCAAATTCTCAACTGAAATACATAGGGGAAGCAAGAGAACATTGATATTAGGTATAGGAATAGCACTGCACATTGCTTGTCACGTCTTTCAAATCTTGCAGATTGGTGCAAATCAGCATGTTCCTCAGAGCGATGAAATCACAGTGCTCCAAATTCTCAACTGAAATACA
>NW_007537840.1:0-203 GCF_000475195.1 Diaphorina citri
ATTGGTACTTAGACCCTCTCAAACCCGGACCCAATTGGTAGCAAAAAACAGGTTTTGGGACCGAATTGGTTTCCTCCCAGGTAGAGGTATAGTAGGTAGGTAGGTAGGTAGGTAGGTATAATAAAAAAATTGAAACCCTAGTGAAGCTAATGGAAAAAAAATCCTCTCCATTTTTTCAATCTATAATTTTAGATACGTACCTA
>NW_007537841.1:0-203 GCF_000475195.1 Diaphorina citri
ATACCTATGGGTCTTGAGTCGAGCGCCTTGACACCTCGGCCACTCTTCCGGGTGAGAGGAGCGGGAGAAATAGCAGTAAATTATCTTTTCAAGCGACAACGAGAACAAAAATCAACGAACGATTGAAACATTCAAAACATGCTTCACATTCACACATTCAAAAGAGTATCTCAGCATAGGAGCATCATAGTCAGTACACGCTC
>NW_007537842.1:0-203 GCF_000475195.1 Diaphorina citri
TGAACTTGGTGTTTGGTGAAGTAGAAAATATTGGTATATCAACCTAATCAGATTACTTGGTACTCCACCAAGTAGAAAGTATTGGAAGACCATACGACCAATCTATTGGAGGGTTCGGAACCAATTTAAATCAAATCAAGTCTGAACCAAGAACCAATCAGGATGTGATCAGATAACACGGATGGAAGGTGGGCTACCAAGAG
>NW_007537843.1:0-203 GCF_000475195.1 Diaphorina citri
GTGAGAATAAGGTGGAACTGTGCGCAGAAATGAAACATGGATATTCTGTAAAGGAAACCAAAATACCTATACTTACAAATTGCAAAGTACATTTTACTTAATTCTGCTTCCCTCGATCAAACCTCTTTTTTATGGTATGGGTAGGTAACCTGTTTTCAATTTTCATAATGAATTTAATTCTCACCTTATCAGAAAAGGCGGAA
>NW_007537844.1:0-203 GCF_000475195.1 Diaphorina citri
TGCCTCGGCTGGGATCGAACCCACGCCCTCCTGTTTACCAGGCGAGCGTCTTGACCACTACGCTACCGAGGCAGGTTTGAGTTTGAGGATTTCTAAAAGGGATTTGAGTTTCTAATTTCCTTTCTTTTCAACATCCTTTCCTTTTCCATTTTCCAGGACGAAGCCTCCATCCCCATGTTCCTCACATTCCTTGAGAGCACCTC
>NW_007537845.1:0-203 GCF_000475195.1 Diaphorina citri
ACAATCAAGTCCACAACAGACGAAACCCAGGACAATTTTCATGTCAGAGTAGACAGACCGTGTGTGTGTTACTTTTCATGAGGCTGACAACCAATGTGTTACTTTCTGCCTGTGCTTGAACAACCAAGAGTTGTGTTACTTTTCTGTGCTAGAGCAAGGTCGTTTGAGTTTTGTCCGACAATTCAACACGTTGACTTCTATGA
>NW_007537846.1:0-203 GCF_000475195.1 Diaphorina citri
GGCCGTAGTTAGGGCACATTACTGAAGTTGTAACATATGGCGCACTTGGATCATCATTACTTAAGTTGTAATATAGGGCAAACTTGGACCACCATTACTTAAGGTGTAATATAGGGCGCACTCAGGCCATCATTATGTAATTTAGGGTGGACGATATCATTATCGTGGCAACAAAGTCAACACGAAGACTCAACTTTAACTAA
>NW_007537847.1:0-203 GCF_000475195.1 Diaphorina citri
TAGTAGTGATTAGTCAATTTTATAGGTACTAGTGATTAGTTATTTTATAGACAGAGGCAATAATTTATTGGTGTAACTAGGTACCTAATTGCAGTAGGATATGAAATAACATTGATGGCTTAGTAACTTTACAAATGAAATATTATGAGTGAATGTGATACAGTGTGATTAAAAAAGAAAAAAAAAGGAAACAAATTGGACTG
>NW_007537848.1:0-203 GCF_000475195.1 Diaphorina citri
TTGGTGTTTGTGCATTATTTGCAGTAGGTGCTTGACTTCCTGGAGACTGTTGAGGTCTCTGATCTGCAGATGGACTTCTGTTTTGACTCATGTTGTCTGGTGGTGTTGGTGTTCTCAAGGGAAACGGGAAACGATTGCCGTGTATTTGTGGAGGTAACTTCTCTTTCACTAACGCCCAAGGCGATGGTTTACGAATGAATGGC
>NW_007537849.1:0-203 GCF_000475195.1 Diaphorina citri
CTCTACCATTACACATGTGACATGTTTGGCAACAATGCCTATTTTTTTGCTGTCACATTGATCTGGACACACTATAGTGTCGTCAAACCACCCCATATTTTGAAGTTCAAGTCAACGTACCGTCCTTTGAAGTCGCCACTGAACGTCATTTCTATTTAAATATATTTTCCACTTCTATGTTGCCATCAGATACCTGATATACA
>NW_007537850.1:0-203 GCF_000475195.1 Diaphorina citri
TTGTATACCTGTCTCCATAGTCTACTATCTTCAAAATTCTTGAAAACAACTTCACAGAATTTCCTATGAATAAATCTTTGAGCAAAATTTCATCACAGTGTGTTCGGCGGAGAAATATTTTATTCTTCTTGACATCTATCTGAAATAGAAGATAATGGGTTGTGTTAGAACCTATTTTCAGATCAAATTTAAGTGGGTACCTA
>NW_007537851.1:0-203 GCF_000475195.1 Diaphorina citri
GACAGAGTGGGAAAACCCCTTCACAAGTAGGTAGACAAAAAACTTTTCCACATATCACGGCTTTTAGTTTCTCTCTCTACCTCGATAGCTTAAACATTAAGGTAACCCAATACTTGTGGAAAGCGTTTTGAAAGCTTTTAGAAACAAAAGTCTCCAGTCTCCGAGCTAACATTGCGAGAATGAAGAGCAAATAAAAGATATTA
>NW_007537852.1:0-203 GCF_000475195.1 Diaphorina citri
ATTAGAGGAATCCCAAAATGCTTAAAAACCTCTAAATAAACTAGTAGAATGGACAACAGAAATCAAAACTGCGTAGATTTGTATACTTCTTATTTGTGTTTAATAAATACTTTGCACAAAATTTGGAGTAAATAAGTATAATTTATTACAAACTAATATTAAATCCGAATGCTCTTGAACTTAAATCAGTGATTTACCTCGTT
>NW_007537853.1:0-203 GCF_000475195.1 Diaphorina citri
CCATGATACACGTCATAAAAACAAGATTGTCAGGTCTTCTTCCAAACCGCTGACGGCTACATTCCTAAATGAGGGTGTGAAATTTTACAACCTTTTGCCTGCGTCGATGAGGGACATGAATTATAGGGATCTCAAAGTTGCCCTCAAGCCTATACTCGTAGCAGGAGTCCCCTACACCCTGGAGGAGTGTCTAGACCTTTTCT
>NW_007537854.1:0-203 GCF_000475195.1 Diaphorina citri
AACATCGACAAGTTCACAAAATTTGAAACCTCCTATTCCTAATGGACTTGAAGTTTTGCAAGTTTTACAAGACTGATAGAGAATGAAAATTAAATTTGATTTAATGAAAATGGAAAGGTGAAAATTGTATGGGAGTGATGGAAGCATTCATTACCTGGGTTGTGCCAATAGGGTATCTTTCCCCCCTCCCATCCCTTGTTGGG
>NW_007537855.1:0-203 GCF_000475195.1 Diaphorina citri
TTTAATTGTTTTGCTTATTAAGTTTATTTATTTTTTGCTTACGTTGCCTGTTTGTTTAGCTGTAAGGTATTGTTATTAATGTTATTATTATTTATGATCTCGCAAGATATATGTCAACAGCCAGACTCCAATACATCACATTGAATTCTAATAGATGTTTTCTCTTGACCAATATACTGTGTTTGCTATGAGAATAGAGTCCT
>NW_007537856.1:0-203 GCF_000475195.1 Diaphorina citri
GTAAAGGGTTGTCTTTATGAAATTCAATGTGTCCTATTTCAATACTCAATTCCAGAAGGTATAAATTTCCTTTAACTCGATTTTTACCGACTGAAAAGAGTCCATATTTTCAGTATTATTTTACAACATTATTTTTCGTTTTATGCTATTATTTCAGTATGTTTTGTGCACAATATGGAATAAATTTACCCTCCCTGACTTAC
>NW_007537857.1:0-203 GCF_000475195.1 Diaphorina citri
TATTCAACAGCAAAATGGGTACCACCACCGCACCGTATCCACATGTCAAAAATTATGTACAGCTTGGCCTAAACTGGAATAAAAGAATAGAAAATTAATTTATTTGTCCTATTTAGCCGCCATCATGTCCATCTGTAATATAGCTTCTTAAATCGCCAAAATAACCACTTTTTTCAAGTCAGCATACCTGAAAACATACAATT
>NW_007537858.1:0-203 GCF_000475195.1 Diaphorina citri
TCCCATACAATTCCAAATGTTACAATATGGTGAATGATGTGAATGATGCTCTCAAAAATACATTTGCATCTAGTGGAAATATACATCAAACTCATGGCTTCGTCTACTTTGCTGCTCTTACTGTTTGTTTCCTCTTGAACATTTCTATCGAGAATGGACCGAACACAAGATGCAATCGTAGAAATTCTATTCCACCTTGGAAA
>NW_007537859.1:0-203 GCF_000475195.1 Diaphorina citri
TATCGTATTAAAAACTGTTCAGAGTCCTTTAGCTACTAGAGATGTGTAAAAAGAGGGAGTGAGTTGAAAAAAAGAACTACTCTTTTCAGTGAACTACTCAGTCAATCAGTCAGACCCTAATTTCTTATACTCTTTTGTTGTTGCCCTTAGGGACCTCTTTACCCTTAGGGAGTTGAAGAGTGAGTCACATGTTTGTTTTAAAA
>NW_007537860.1:0-203 GCF_000475195.1 Diaphorina citri
AATGTTTTTGGTTCATCGGTTTCATCAGTAAATAGTGTTGTTTCATCAGTAAATGGCGTTGATTCTTCCATTCCATCAGTAAATGGTGTTGTTTCATCAGTAAATGGTTTTGGTTCATTTATTGTATCAGTAAATGGTGTTGTTTCATCTGGATCATCAGTAAATGGTGTTGTTTCATCTAGATCATCAGTAAATGGTGTTGT
>NW_007537861.1:0-203 GCF_000475195.1 Diaphorina citri
AAAATCCGCCTTAAATACTTGAAATCCAAGGAGCATTCCTTGTTTACAAAATTGCCAAGATTATCATTAGAATTCAAGGAGAGTAATAGGTATAGATCTCACACTAAGAAAGAAGATCGGTCCAAAAAATCCGCCTTAAATACTTGAAATCCAAGGAGCATTCCTTGTTTACAAAATTGCCAAGATTATCATTAGAATTCAAG
>NW_007537862.1:0-203 GCF_000475195.1 Diaphorina citri
ATATTTAAGGTGATACAACTATATCCAGTTATTTTTGCGCCTAACAATACTGACTTGGAAATTTTTTTTTTCAGTGTGTATATGTATTATGTAGGCTTGCCAAATATCCAAAATGTCGAATCGGAACGCGAATCCGCGAACATAATTGCCAAATCCGCGAACATAATCGCGAAATCCGCGAACAAAATCGCGAAATCCGCGAA
>NW_007537863.1:0-203 GCF_000475195.1 Diaphorina citri
GAATATTCCTACTGAATTGCCATATAAGATAATTACAAAGTGCCTTCATCAGAAAGTTTAGATGGAATTAAAAAAAAAGTTGAGTGCTAGCGCTTTAATTTTCTACATCATCAACTTGCAAGTAGGTATAGAGACATGTACTCGTAGCTCTCAGAACACTTTCGAGCTTTTATACACTTTTTGAACGACTAATTAAACTTTTA
>NW_007537864.1:0-203 GCF_000475195.1 Diaphorina citri
AATTTGTTAGTTAATTCATTTAGTCTCTCGTACCTAATAACTAATAACTCATTAGCTTATTACAGTTATTATTAGGTAAACAACTACCTATACTAGACATCCCTTTACTTAACACCTATAGGTATTAATTTTTGTCGCACCATCTTTTCTGTTCCAGTCCTTCTTCGGCCGATCCTACAACAACCTTCCCTCGATCTCGGAGT
>NW_007537865.1:0-203 GCF_000475195.1 Diaphorina citri
TTCAGCCATTGGTCCGTGTGTGTGTCTGTCTGTAAAGAAAATATCTCGAGAACGGTAAGAGCTAGAGACTTGAAATTTTGTATGTATCTTTCAAATGTGACAAGAATGCAACACGAAACTTTTGATTAAGACCGGTGCAACGCTTGGCGGCATTTTAGCGCTTTTTGGCGGTTTTCGGTGTAATTTAACAATATCTCGGGAAC
>NW_007537866.1:0-203 GCF_000475195.1 Diaphorina citri
GACGCGGGTCCTATGGTGGACGCGGGTCCTATGGAGGACGCGGGTCCTATGGAGGACGCGGGTCCTATGGAGGACGCGAGTCCTGTGGAGGACGCGAGTCCTGTGGAGGACGCGAGTCCTGTGGAGGACGCAGATCCTGTGGGGGATGGCGGTCCAACGGGAGAGCTGGTTCTACGGAAGACCTGGTTCTGTGGAGAACCTGT
>NW_007537867.1:0-203 GCF_000475195.1 Diaphorina citri
AGCACGGGATAAAAAAGAGAGGTCCACAAAGGATAGGAGTAAACACGGTATGTTTGGACCTCTGAGAACATCGATTAAGTTTCAAACTCCCATTGAAACAACGCGTTCAATTAATGAACCTATCGGTCAAAGTCTCAATATTTACCTCTATCTTCCGACTTTCAGGACTTTCTTTTGTTGGGTTCATTTTAATCAATAATAAG
>NW_007537868.1:0-203 GCF_000475195.1 Diaphorina citri
ATGTACATTTACATTTTACATTTCAAATTGGTTTTGAAAAAGCATTTTGCATTTTACATTTTAAATGCTTTTTTTTTTGACCCATTTTACATTTGAGCCAAAATGCTTTTTTTTTTAAATGCTTTAAAAAAAAATCATGATTTGGCCCTAAACTCCCAGTAGAAAACAGGGTCTCCACTCCAAATTTTTAAAAATCACTAGAT
>NW_007537869.1:0-203 GCF_000475195.1 Diaphorina citri
GGTAAGTGTTTTATTATGTTTTAATACCTAGGTAAGGTACCTATTGCCTAGGCATATTTTGTAGGTGTAGCCATAGTACTTCCACAGAGAAACTTCCACACAGAAACCAAAATGAAAACACTATTTTGATAAAATTTCTATCATGGAAACTGAACAGATAAAGGAAGATGATTGCTTTTAGAAGTGTTCTAAAAAATGTAGTT
>NW_007537870.1:0-203 GCF_000475195.1 Diaphorina citri
CGATTTCTCGTAAAAATCACAGCTCCAGTTTTCTCGTAGGAGAACATAAATCCGTTAGAATCAGCCCATGTCGAAATGTTGTCCAAAGTTAATTGTAGCTTCTGTTGAATGACGTCCATCTCTTTATGTCGTACATAAATAGTTTTGTCATCTACAAACATATTGTAGTTGACCCCACGGGGTATTATCATGCCAAAATCGGA
>NW_007537871.1:0-203 GCF_000475195.1 Diaphorina citri
CATGACTTGGTGACACAAGTAAAAAGTTTCTGTGTTACCTAAGTTAGTTTTGCCTATTGATCTCCCGACCTCTGGATTACAAAACCGCGAGCTGCACTACTACTGAATATTGAAAGTCGCAAGACTCGCAAGCCTGATCTGATAGTCAAATATACGAATGCCTCGGAGCAAAGTATAAATCAATGACATTAAAACAATATTAA
>NW_007537872.1:0-203 GCF_000475195.1 Diaphorina citri
CTGAAGAAACCTCCCCTTGACCCCCTACTACCAAAAACCATGTAGGGGGTCAGGGGAAATATAGGGGGTTGAGGGGAGTATTCTCCTACATTTTGACCATAGGTTTGAAGTTTGGACTTAATTTATCCCCTTCATTTTCATAAGTGGAAGGTCCTCATCGATTCTTCTGTGATAAGTCACCTATTCGCGGTTTGCTCGTGGTA
>NW_007537873.1:0-203 GCF_000475195.1 Diaphorina citri
TTCTTGACCCCGCCGGGAATCGAACCCGGGTCTCCCGCGTGCAAGGCGAGCGCAGTGACCACTACGCCATGGGAGCGATATTGCTACTATTCTACCAATACCAATACCATCTCCAGAGTCAAGAGCAATGATTTATCCATACTGAGGTCACCCATTCCTCGTTACTTACAAATCATCTAGATTAAATCGGGGTTAAATCAGAC
>NW_007537874.1:0-203 GCF_000475195.1 Diaphorina citri
TGGGTCTTTTTTATTTATTTTTCACAAGCCGAAACCCGTTGCTTCGCTCCGGATTTCTGCTAGTTAATCCTTAAGGCATGGTCGTTCATGTCACTCATCCATTTAGTTGTTGTTGTTGGTGTTGGTGTTGTTGTTGTTGTAGCGGCTTTAGCTTTCGCCGAATATGGTGTTGGCAGAGTTGCAGAGTAAAGAAAAGACATCTT
>NW_007537875.1:0-203 GCF_000475195.1 Diaphorina citri
TCGACATCACTCCCTGACACGGAAGCTTTGCTCTCCAGAAGCCAATGAAGATCCATAACTTCCTTGTGCAGATCAAGTCTCAACTGATTATTGTCCGCTGGGATTATGTTAATTCTATTCCATACATGATTAAGTTTTGCGAAACATTTCCGGTAACTTTTTGAATGAGACTTGTCCGAGAAGCGCTCTACGACCTCTCTTTG
>NW_007537876.1:0-203 GCF_000475195.1 Diaphorina citri
TTTTTTTTTACTAGGTTGTACAACATGAAAGTCATATCACATGATTTAATTTGCTGTGTTGACATTTATGTGGGACGCTTTTGATATTGGAAAAACTCGATTATGATGGTTCAATCAATATTGCTAGTAAAAAAATCTGGTGTGAACATCACACGACTTTCTATTACATTAAGTCGGACAGTTCTAAAAGTTTCACCATTCGA
>NW_007537877.1:0-203 GCF_000475195.1 Diaphorina citri
TTAATGCCCAGGTACTTCATTAATCTCATCAAGTTGATATCCAGTTACTTGGTACCAAAAACAGAAGCACTGGAATCAGTGATGCCTTTTGTCTAAGAAGTGCCCTACCTCACCCAGGACTTTTTTTTTTTGGGGGTAAAACGGCTTATCTAATGCATATCGGTGAAAATTACTCTCAAATTCAAAAGAAACCTTGCACGGGA
>NW_007537878.1:0-203 GCF_000475195.1 Diaphorina citri
CCGCCCGGGGCGGATTTTATCCTGATGGGATAATGTTCGTTCTCGGAACGGCTGGCTTTCTCCTCTCCTGTCTTCCTTTTCTCTTCGATTTCGGGACGATAAGACCTTAGCAGTTACAGTTCCCTCTATCAAACCTCTTCAAATAATAATAAGAAATACATACGGGCAATTCATCATGACCACTCCATATACCGGACTGCATG
>NW_007537879.1:0-203 GCF_000475195.1 Diaphorina citri
CTTAAGCGACAAGGTCATGTGTGTGCATCAATATTTCAACTTGAAATTTATCACTTGAAATAATTTGAAAAACAATCGGGAAAACTCATAAAACTCTAAATTTTCATTTTTTGTCATCACGACAAATTCAAATTTTTCCAACACTAATAAAAAGTTTGCCCTTTCCTTCCCTGTGTCAAAATTTTGCAATATTAGATGAGTAA
>NW_007537880.1:0-203 GCF_000475195.1 Diaphorina citri
TTGAACTTTGTTGCACAATGATCAGTTGGAAATCTATTGAAAGATGAGAAGATAACTTTGAAAGAAGTTTATTGTATGAAGTTAAGATTTTTCCTATGAAAACTAAGTTATGTAATGTACATGTATCTAATGTACGAGTACTTATTATAATAGGTGAGAATGAGTTGAATTTTATAAGTAAAGATTCCTATAGTTGTAATTTT
>NW_007537881.1:0-203 GCF_000475195.1 Diaphorina citri
CATGTCAAGGGTTTTCTGGTCCAGATGTATGCAAGTAGGTTCTAAACACAATAAAATTGACAGCAATTGGTAAAAAATTTACAGTATAGCTCCGCTATACTGTAGTAATAGAAAGTAAAAATAACTTCTCCGATTACAATTATTTACACTCTCTACATTGTCTTCTATGCTTAATTTTAAAAGAAAATTTAACCACAACACAA
>NW_007537882.1:0-203 GCF_000475195.1 Diaphorina citri
AATTGTCTTCACCACTGTCCTACTAGATTTTAGACACCCCACACTTAAAGTTGCACAACAAACAACAATATAGATCACAGTAGGTACTACTTACCTTCATGTAAAATATTGAGGAGCATGGAGAAGATTGCTGTGACTCCTTTACTACTCAGTTCTGTCAGTTTCTTGCCACATTCCTTGAGCAGAGCACATGCAACTTCTAT
>NW_007537883.1:0-203 GCF_000475195.1 Diaphorina citri
ATATGTGGAGATACATGGAAACAGATTTTACTGCGCTAACACACGTACAGATTGAAAGATTTCAGATTTCAAAAAGCAACATTACCTAAGGGCTAAAGGAAGAAACACATTCCTTATCTATAAAGCTATAAAGCTTTTTACCAGCGTCATCAGATAGGAATATCATTCTAGTGGGGAAGACTTTGTTCCGATAAGTAGGTAAG
>NW_007537884.1:0-203 GCF_000475195.1 Diaphorina citri
TTATCATCAGTTGAATAGTTGTTCACAGGTATTCTCGCTTAGGCCAGCCACTCACTATCAGGTAGACCTGACAGGTACGGCTGAAAAGGTCCGGACCAAAAGGAATTACAAGAGCAAAAGGACCTAAAGGAATTACAAATCTAGAGGCCCAAAGGAATGACAAGACTAAAGGCCGAAAAGAGTTACAAAACTAAAGGACCAAA
>NW_007537885.1:0-203 GCF_000475195.1 Diaphorina citri
AAATGTGCTCCCAATCATAAGTGGGTATGTAAGGAATGGCATAGTTATCAGCTCTATTGATGGGCTACTTTTATTTGATATTATCTATAACTGATACAAATTTCACGACCAGAGTAATACCTAGTTAATTTAACAATGAAAATGCAAATATTCACAATGAAAATGCCGGTGCAGCATTGATAGTTAAAACTCCCTTATCTAAT
>NW_007537886.1:0-203 GCF_000475195.1 Diaphorina citri
TTGTGGTTCTAGAGATAGAGCGATCAGTGTGTGAACTATGAACTGTGAATGGATCTCGTTCTTATAATATAAGATTTAGATTTTTTCTGATCCCTTCTTGGAAGGTACCAATCTTTACAACCTTCAATTTTTTACAACCTTCATACTTATTAGCTAAATACAATTAAAATTTCTTGGCAGGAGAAAGAGGAGGAGGAGAAGAG
>NW_007537887.1:0-203 GCF_000475195.1 Diaphorina citri
GTCATGACTAGAGGGCAATTCTTGAAATATGTAGGTACTACTCTGCTAGGAGGGAAAAACAAACTTGAAAAGAAATCTAGCTCCCAAACGAGCGGAGGTTGAAGGAGAGAAAATGTAAAGAAAGATATGAACAACGCGTTTAATAATCATGTTCTTTAATTTTCTAAAAATATTTGATCAATTATGCAGGTTTAATTAGGTAT
>NW_007537888.1:0-203 GCF_000475195.1 Diaphorina citri
TTAGTCCAGTAACTCGAGGTTGTTCAACTTCTCCCACTTGTAGAATTCTCAGCCTTAGTCCAGGAAATAATGACTTCTGACTTGACTCAACCTTAACTTGAACAACCTTCTGACTTGACTCAACCTTGTTCAACTTCTCCCACTTGTAGAATTCTCAGCCTTAGTCCAGGAAATAATGACTTCTAGCTTGACTCCACCTTAGT
>NW_007537889.1:0-203 GCF_000475195.1 Diaphorina citri
ATCAAAACTCCGATTGTTATTTGAATGGAAATTGGTGGATCTGTCAAAACTCCGGTTATTATTTGAATGGAAATTGGTAGATGTGCCAAAACTCCGGTTATTATTATTTGAAAATTGGTGGATGTATCAAAACTCCGATTGTTATTTGAATGGAAATTGGTGGATCTGTCAAAACTCCGGTTATTATTTGAATGGAAATTGGT
>NW_007537890.1:0-203 GCF_000475195.1 Diaphorina citri
AAAATCAGATCAAAACGCCATCGCCATTTAATTTACGAACGATAACGGACTTCGACGATAGAGGACGTTAACGACAAACGCTAGATAACTATAAAAAGTCGTAACGATAAATTTAGATAACAGAATTCGGGGTCTAAATTCCAACCGACATTTTTCTTTCTCAATAATAAAAAGATTAAAGTGATGGCATCATAAAAATTACC
>NW_007537891.1:0-203 GCF_000475195.1 Diaphorina citri
AAACGCCAAAGCCTACTACGAGAGAAAAACGAACAAAAAGCCCCTCTCAAAACTTCCTCCCCTTCTTCTTCTTCTTCTCTCCTTCCTTCTTTCTTTTTCCTTATCTCCTTCTCAGTGGCGTAGCCTGGTCTAAAGTCAAGTGTAAGGCGTGTAGGGCACTAATTTCCATCACCATGCACATTACTACATAAGTCATGCACATG
>NW_007537892.1:0-203 GCF_000475195.1 Diaphorina citri
TTATGTGGCGTATTGTACAGGTGGGCCAATAAATGGTACGTTTTTTAGGTGGGCGAATAAATGGTACACTTACCCTAGGTAAATATTTACCTCCCCAGTAAATCCTAATGTTACTAATTACAGTCCAATTTGTACATTTTATCCCCAATAAAATATCGGGATAACTACTGAACTATAGATGGGAGGAGAGAGAGAGATGGGAG
>NW_007537893.1:0-203 GCF_000475195.1 Diaphorina citri
AAATGTTCATTGATATCAACTCTTTAATATCTAATTGGTGGAGATGCCTGAATCACTATTCCACACATTTGGTTAGTGGAGATGGCAGAATCAGCATCTTGTAACTTAAACTTATGATTGCGTTTTAGTACTTCTAGTAAATTTGTTAGTGGATGTGCCGCAAGCACCATCGCACAGATCCCACACATTTTGCTGGAGGAGAT
>NW_007537894.1:0-203 GCF_000475195.1 Diaphorina citri
AATTTTGAATTTGGACGAATCATATTGAAATATGGAATTGTAAATACTTTTCCATACTTTGGTGATTTAGGGCACTGGGGGTTTTTTCTCTAAAGAGAGTAAAAAATCCCAGGGCAATCTGAAATAAATCTGGTGTGAACATCACACGACTTTCCTTATCCTATTGAATGATGCTTATTTGAGTGTTCTTTTACCCTAACTTT
>NW_007537895.1:0-203 GCF_000475195.1 Diaphorina citri
CGATTTTTGGCACTTTTTCGTAAAATTCCCTGACTTTTCCCTGACTTTTCCAGTCTCCATGAAATTCCCTGACTTTTCTCGGTTTTCCAGTCTGGTAGACACCCTGGGTGTACTCACTGTTCAAAGTCCCCCAGCCAGACTAAGCTGGTCTACTCCCTATTTAACGTCCCCCAGCCAGACTAAGCTGGTCTACTCCCTATTTA
>NW_007537896.1:0-203 GCF_000475195.1 Diaphorina citri
TATACCTCTCCCTAAAACTCTTTTGTCAAAGAACAAACTTTTTAGCTGTCAAAAAGGTCCACGGCCAAATTCCCAACTTCTAAATTCTTACCTTAAAAAACGATTACCAACCGTGCCAAGCAGTCCGTTGTCTAGGAGTTTTTCTAAATAATAAGTACGGACATACCTAGCTCTGCGATCTCAAATCCAATCCTGTTTAATCT
>NW_007537897.1:0-203 GCF_000475195.1 Diaphorina citri
TTATTGCTCAGCTTTTAGTGTACTATCCCAAAGATTCTCATAAAAGCTAGAATGGGACCTATTGGAAAGTCTTTTTTTTATATTTGATAGAGGGAATTCTAACTGCTAATGCTAAGGTCTTGTCATCCCGAAAGAGAAGAAAAGGAAGACAGGATAGGAGAAAACCAGCCGTTCAGAGATAATGGGATGTTTATCCCGTATAA
>NW_007537898.1:0-203 GCF_000475195.1 Diaphorina citri
TCTGGCATTTTTTTTAGGAAACCTTTGATTATTTTTACTGCCGACTCTGCTTGTCCATTGCATTGTGGATAATAAGGAGGACTCGTTCTATGGACTATTCCATTATTTTTTAAGAACGTGGCAAAATCTCGTGATTGGAAAGGAGATCCATTATCACTGACTAAATAGTCAGGAAGGCCAAATCGTGCAAATAATTCGTACAA
>NW_007537899.1:0-203 GCF_000475195.1 Diaphorina citri
CGACTTGGCTCAACAATACTTACCCCTTTGGATTTGAAAACGAGTTCTATAAGTTGATACAATAGTTGTTCACTCTGACTTGTAGCTCGATGTATCATGGACTGAATGAAACCGTAGAAACACTTCTTATCCTCATTATCACTGAAACAGATAGGGATATAATATTGTACCTACTGCTACCTTTTACTATTACTTTGCTCAAG
>NW_007537900.1:0-203 GCF_000475195.1 Diaphorina citri
ATATCTAGTCCTGGTACAATCTGAACAGCTAATAGTTGAATCTGAACACACCTCTGATAACAGAGAACAATATCTAGTCCTGGTACAATCTGAACAGGTAATAGTTGAATCTGAACACACCTCTCAGCAGAGAACCATATCTAGTCCTGGTACAATCTGAACAGGTAATAGTTGAATCTGAGCACACCTCTGATCACAGAGAA
>NW_007537901.1:0-203 GCF_000475195.1 Diaphorina citri
CTATTTATTGAAGCGATACAAATGTTATCATTGTAAGAGAACAGGTGCACATCATCGAGCTATTTGTGACTTTGACCAACTCTATGTATTTCAAAGGTGAGAAAATTACTACGAGTAATTGTTGAAGTCATGATGATCATGTAAGTAACAAGGAAGACTCGCCCTCACAGCCAAATCAGAATGAGATACCCTGTAATAGTACT
>NW_007537902.1:0-203 GCF_000475195.1 Diaphorina citri
TACTCCTCTTCCAATATTCTGCTACTTGGATCGCCGCATCATTTACAAGCAGCAGCTACAAAATCGAATTGATTCTGATGCGATCTAGGCTAGGGCTTACAGGGAAGATGCGTTACCCTCCAACTAACTGGACTGACACTAGATACCAATGGTGTTTACAGTAGCTACTGTCAACTGGCTCCCATCCAGCCAGAACCTTTCTC
>NW_007537903.1:0-203 GCF_000475195.1 Diaphorina citri
TTTTTTAAACTTTGAATTTGAAAAGATATTTTCATAAAAGGAAAAAAAAAGTTCCGTGTTCCGTAAAAGTAGAACAGCGGACCGACAGACCGACACTGGTCTGAATTTCTTGCTGGGGACCAGTGACTGGTCCCCAGCAAGAAATTCAACAGAGATACACACAGAGGTAAATTTTCAATGGGATAAAAAAAATCCCATTGGGA
>NW_007537904.1:0-203 GCF_000475195.1 Diaphorina citri
TACCTAAGTATTTGGGTTACATAAAACGACAATAAATTGTCTCTTTGAGATTCTGTATTCCGAAACACAATAAGTAAATAAGACTTTCGGGTAAATAAAATGACATTATTGATGTCTATATTGGAAAAACCAAGGTTTTATTGGGAAAAACAAGATTGGGATAGAGCTTGTTTACAATATCCAGTCGAATTGAAAAACTATTT
>NW_007537905.1:0-203 GCF_000475195.1 Diaphorina citri
CCTGATGGCTTGTTTCATGCGAATATTATTGAAAACACGCTAGAAAAACAGTTCCAAACAATAAAATCGGAGAAACCACTTTTCAATGTAGGTAATGTACTCGTTCGTATGTATAGGTAGACAGCTAATTGTCAGAGGCATAAGCGCTACAAACCTAACTTTCAATGGATACCTGAAGTACATAAACAAGTAGATTTGGATAG
>NW_007537906.1:0-203 GCF_000475195.1 Diaphorina citri
TAGACGCACGTAAAGTTGACCAAGTGAAGACATACCTACCAACGTATAACTTATGAAGAGCAATCGAAGAATCAAGGAATTCAGAACAGAGCGAATCAATAAATACACTGTTTCTCTTAGAAGCCAGATAGTGACTGAATTTATTTCATTAAATTAATTCTCCAAAGTTTAACAATCAGATAATCACCAAGTCCATTTTTAGC
>NW_007537907.1:0-203 GCF_000475195.1 Diaphorina citri
TACTCTTTCTGTCTCATAAAGAAGAAATTTATTAATAAGTACTTATACCTACCTAAGTAATTTTAATGTAGGTAGGTACAAAATATGAGATACTCCATGCCAAAATTGTAATAATTATGAGAAAATTTCGCGACCCCACGGATTTTATGGTTGTGGGCTTTTTTACAGCACCGCAGGCGTAATTTTGACAGATTTAGCAGTAT
>NW_007537908.1:0-203 GCF_000475195.1 Diaphorina citri
AAGTATAGGTTAACATATGGTCCAAATTTCGTGAGATTACATTGAAAATTGACGGAGTTATGATAGGGGTCCTGTGTGAGCGGAGCCAAATGCAACTTTTGCCGAATTTCAGATTTTTCCCTTTATTACTTACTCATCAAGACCTACCATCCTGCCAAATTTCAAGTTTCTACGACATCGGGAAGTGCCTCAACATTTTGATG
>NW_007537909.1:0-203 GCF_000475195.1 Diaphorina citri
GAGTGTATAATCTAAGTATTATTGAATCCTGTGGATCTTCCTGGAAGTATTGACACTATATTGACAGCGTTCCTTTGATTTTGAAGAGTTCGCTGAAACCTGGATGCTCATTTCCCTCCCCCATGATGTCCAGTCATTCTTCAAGGAATACTGGATTGCTGATTGGAGGAGTAGGTCGTTGATCAGTTAGCCTCTTAAGAAGT
>NW_007537910.1:0-203 GCF_000475195.1 Diaphorina citri
TTACTATTGTAACTTCTAAAAGGAGATAAGTGAGATTACAATAATTTTTCTAAATACAAAACAACTCAGTTGTGTAGTAGTTAGTACATTGGACTCTCGATCTGGAGGTTGGTGGTTCGAGTCCCAGTCAAGTCATTAAATGGAGCGTAGTGTTTTCGACATTTGTGATGAGCATTTATGCTGAACACAATTCAAATTCCTCC
>NW_007537911.1:0-203 GCF_000475195.1 Diaphorina citri
ATTTCTTAAAGGACACTCTCCGTTCCCCAATATGTTTAGGGATCCCCAAACCCTCCTTATCCTTGAGTATCATTAGAATAAACGAGTCGTCTGCGTTTCTTCGCTTCTGAAGAGACAGCAAAAGGAAAAAAAATGTCAAGTGCTTAAAAACGAAGAAAAAAAGTGAATTTTTAATTAACAAAAACATCTCGTAATTTTGAATA
>NW_007537912.1:0-203 GCF_000475195.1 Diaphorina citri
GGCTGCATAGGTCTCCTGTGTCACCTCGAGGGTCCACCTTTCCCCTAAATATCCACCAGGACAAGTCATTTGTTGTTCCAAGCGGTCACCCTCCCAGACATGAACCACACACAACGTTGCTTAACATGAGTGATCCATCAGTTTGTTATTTTCCCCTTGATTTCAGTTCCGTGTACACACGTCAGCTTACTACACTCACCTCT
>NW_007537913.1:0-203 GCF_000475195.1 Diaphorina citri
CCTGGAATTGTTAAATTTTCTTTGGAATAGGGTCATGAAATTCCTAACTTATCTTTGGAATTTGTGACCCTGGAATTGCCTAGTTCTTTTTGGAATAGGGCCCTGTAATTGCTAAGTTCTCTTTTGAATAGGGCCCTGGAATTGCCAAGTTCTCTTTGGAATAGGGCCCTGTAATTGCTAATTTCTCTTTGGAATAGGGCCCT
>NW_007537914.1:0-203 GCF_000475195.1 Diaphorina citri
CAATTTCTTTTTGTCCGACAAGCAACTCAAGTCAGACCCCAAGTTCCCCAAAGCAGCATCGTCACTTTTCTACTTAATCTTGACAACTAGCATAACGATAACGGTACCTTATCACAACTTGGACATTCATTCATCACAGCTCTCTTTGTGCGTCTTCTTTCTTCTCGCCAATACGTTTCCTCATTAGCATAAACATCGTTTTT
>NW_007537915.1:0-203 GCF_000475195.1 Diaphorina citri
ACAAAAGGTTAAAGTTAAATGAATAGGACAATAAGTGGTAGTGGTAGTTTTATTAAAGGAATTCCTTTATTGAAAATCAGAGTTTAATGTACCGTCCACCTTCACCGACGCTAATAGTAGAAATTTCATTGATCCAAAATATGACCGAAGATGACGTCAGAACAGAATCAACAGTGAACTACACAAATCACGACACAATACAT
>NW_007537916.1:0-203 GCF_000475195.1 Diaphorina citri
CTTTAAAACAAAAACAAAGTGCTGCTTCCTCTTCTAAGCATAATGTTAGTACCATCTCGTTTTCTACTCCACACAATGTTTCATCGTCGAAAAAAACGGTGAAAACTGTAAATTCTACAAATAAAAAAATTGACATTGAAGAGTTAACAGCTCGCATTGAAACCGTTGAGGCCCAAAATCAAACTCTATTAGATCAAATTGAA
>NW_007537917.1:0-203 GCF_000475195.1 Diaphorina citri
AAAAAAAAGTAGAAGATTACTTTTCTCTTTTGTATCTAGTAGTAGATAGATAGGTAGCGTTTTCGGACAGAATCTGCAGTAGGCCTGCCACTTACGCTCAGACAGTCGGGCTGTGTTTATGTACGGGGCTAGGATGAGCTCGGACGACGTGAGATAGCTGTCCCGGCGGCAATTTTTAAAATTTAATTTATATTTATTTTTGT
>NW_007537918.1:0-203 GCF_000475195.1 Diaphorina citri
AATAAAAATTAAGTATTGTTCTAGTTCCCTGAACTAACATAACAATAAAGAAACAACCTACACCAAAGAATAAAGAAATTGGAAAAAATATAACAACAGAAGTAAAATATTTAACTATTTACAAAGTAAGTATGTAACAGGGAGGAGGAGATTAGTCAGTTGTAGGAAGAACAACTAACTTAGTAACAGGTCTTACCAGGTCG
>NW_007537919.1:0-203 GCF_000475195.1 Diaphorina citri
AGGCGGAACGGCTTTATACGCTGTGCTAGGCTGCGGGGTCTCGATATCGGGCTCCGCTGAGCCCTTGGTAAACAGGGTCCGAATCTGCCTAAGTGATCGGCGCAGGGTCCCATTACGGTCGGGCATGCTCTGGGGAGTCTGGCCACTAGTCCTACAAACTGAAGCCCAGGCTCTCCGGAGCCCGCTTTGATTGGGGCTCTGCT
>NW_007537920.1:0-203 GCF_000475195.1 Diaphorina citri
GGGACAATGTTATTAATAATAAACTGAAACGCGTGAAACCTTTAATTGAAAATTGGGAAACAAGCAATAGAAACTCCCGTTACGAGGAGATAGTCATAACTCGCTTAAGAATCGGTCACACCCGGCTAACTCATGACCACTTATTCAAGAGAGACCCTCGACCCACCTGCGGGTGCGGTGATACCCTAACCGTGGACCACATT
>NW_007537921.1:0-203 GCF_000475195.1 Diaphorina citri
AACAATGAAAGTTGCCACCCCATCTTGCGCTCACACCGTTTCCTTTTCAGGGCTGAACTTACACAAGACAATCAGGTTGACCAGGTAAGCAATTAACTGTAAGATGTTACCTACCTAAGGCCGGGTTATTATTATGTTAAGGCGGTCTCTTCCTGATCCCTTATGTGCCGCGTCCATTTTAGTTTAGGACTATTGCACTACTA
>NW_007537922.1:0-203 GCF_000475195.1 Diaphorina citri
TTTTAACTTTGATACAAGGCATTTGCCACGGCGGATCGTTATGACATTCCAGCTTTTTAATTATACTTTTAATGTTGATCTGGTATCCTTCCATTGATTCAACACGTAGTCGTATGTTCTTAGGGTATCTTTCATTTCTCAAGTCTATACGAAGATTATCTTGAAACAGAATTAAAAAAGTTGGAGTGTGAGGATTTCTAGCG
>NW_007537923.1:0-203 GCF_000475195.1 Diaphorina citri
CTCTTTCTGTTAACATGGCTCATTTAATCCTCTTTTTCTTCCTAAGTCGACAGACCCAACGAACGAAATGAAAAATTAAGTACAATGAAGAAAAGGAAAGTGCTGAGAAAGGAGAAAAGGATACCGGGAGATAGTTAGTGGAAAAGGGATATGATGAAGAAGAGAAGTGAAAAGAGGAATTAGGGAAAAAGGGAAAAGAGGAG
>NW_007537924.1:0-203 GCF_000475195.1 Diaphorina citri
TAATAATGAAGGAAGGACGGGCTAAAAAGGAAGGAAGAGAGAAAGAAAAGAAGAAAGAGCAGAGAAGAAGAAGAAGAATTGAATTGAATTGAAAATTATTCCATTTATTTTTTACAAATTTATGAACATAAAATAAACACCTCCTAAGATAAAGAATACCTTTTGAGGAGATGGTTTTTTTCCTCTTACTTTCATTTACTTTT
>NW_007537925.1:0-203 GCF_000475195.1 Diaphorina citri
GTGGCGTATGGTACAGGTGGGCCAATAAATGGTACGTTTTTTAGGTGGGCGAATAAATGGTACACTTACCCTATATCTACGTACATGGAAGAAGTTACGTATACGTACCTACTTCATAAAGTTTATGGAAACAGGTAGCTACTGCCTACGTACGACTCGCATATGGAAAACTTTCCCCAGCATGACATCTACACGAGATTCAG
>NW_007537926.1:0-203 GCF_000475195.1 Diaphorina citri
CGAGTATCTAGCGTGGATCTTCTTATGATTTAGTGATTCTGGTACTTGACTTATCTTACGAATGAATGGTTATTGCTGAAAATGTAAATGTGATTTAAATTGATTTTCAGTGATAATACTCGTAAATCTGTTTTGGAAATCTTGTTCATTGACTTATTGACGTTTGCTTAGTTATTTTTGCTATACGTAGGTACATACTTGTA
>NW_007537927.1:0-203 GCF_000475195.1 Diaphorina citri
TTCCGCTTCCCTTATGCGACAATCTGGGTGGGAAAGCAAAGGAAACATTACCTCGAAACTTTCGAGATGTGTAAGGAGTGAGTTATAAAAAAGAACGACTCAGTGAACTACTCAGTCAATGAGTCAGATCACAAAACATGTAACTCATCCTTCAGCTCACCATAAACACTTGTAACTCACTCTTCAACTCCCTCTAGGTTCTA
>NW_007537928.1:0-203 GCF_000475195.1 Diaphorina citri
AATTGATGATGCGAGGAAACCCTGATGATCAAAGTCCATAAAATGCCCTTTGATCAAACACCTTTTTTTTAACCAAAATCTTTCCATTAGGTATACATAATAATTGTTTCCAATACAAGTCTACCACTACAGGTATAATATTGGTGCACTACTATGTTTCTCTATTTTGAGATTCTTTTTTTAGGACTTGGGGTCATCGTCTA
>NW_007537929.1:0-203 GCF_000475195.1 Diaphorina citri
ATACGCAACATTCCGCCCACCCAAATTCGCGAGGATTTGCAACAAGCAATATAAAGCAATTATCATTGAGCAAACATTGTAAAAAAGGCAATAAATTAAAAAAAATGTAAGAATACATACGAAAATAAAAGAGAACTTGAATCTGAGTAGCATGAATAAATGCAAAATGGAAATAAAATAATAAAACTTCAAAACTATTTACA
>NW_007537930.1:0-203 GCF_000475195.1 Diaphorina citri
CCCTGGTGTTGAAACTGATGTGAGATGATGAAATAAATAAATAAATCCTTTCGTTTCGTGATTTCCAATTTTTCCAGCGCTAATACCTACATCAATTAAATTATTCACTTTTCTGTTTTGCTCACACTATTTGTTTCATTTCAGTGGGCAGATGTGAGGGCAACCAAGATGATTTGGAAGAATGTTGCACCCTCTACTCCGAC
>NW_007537931.1:0-203 GCF_000475195.1 Diaphorina citri
CTTATAGCAAAAGGATTTCGACTACCAAATTTGGTTAGCTATCGTGATAGAAAGGAATTTCAATTTTTTAACACAAATGTCGTTCCTCGATTAATACATATATACTACTAAATTTATGCTAAATGATCAATCTCTAGATCTAAATTCTACCGTACTAACCACTACACCATTGAGATTGATAGCTGTCGTGATAGCATTATTAC
>NW_007537932.1:0-203 GCF_000475195.1 Diaphorina citri
AAATTCAAGAGAAAAATCCTTTTCTGAGATCAAAAGAATTTCCAGGCAGAGGAATGATTTTCGCCGTTGGATTTCTGAAGAACCTGACACCCGTTAGGGTAGGTCTAAGGCAAATGACAAAGAAAAAGAAGAAGACAATCTGACATTCGTAAGAATAAAGAAAACGTTTTCGAGTTAAAAATTGTCAACCTAAAGATCCCAGT
>NW_007537933.1:0-203 GCF_000475195.1 Diaphorina citri
ATCTCACCACTTTTATAGGCCGACATTTTTGGATAGGAACTTGGCCTTTTTTTTCACATGTGTGTTTTTGTGGGGGATTACTAATACCTTTACCTAATATTACCTATATAACCTATCAGTAGGTACTTAACCCGTGAGTACACGCGTTAAAAATCCGAACGTCAGTACACGCGTGTAGAGAAAAAATCTCACACCTGGTTTTG
>NW_007537934.1:0-203 GCF_000475195.1 Diaphorina citri
GGGAGCGGGCTCTTTACCTGGAGTACTAGAGTCAATTGTGCTGGAGCCCGGAGTTATAGTGGAAGTTTCATCAGATGTAGACAGAGAGCTCTGAGTTCCGTCACTCATCATTTGCTCTGTAGAGGGCGTAACTGTGCTAGTTCCATCTGTAACAGTGCTGCCTGTGTCGACAGAAAGGGAAAAGATGTCAAATTTTTCGTATA
>NW_007537935.1:0-203 GCF_000475195.1 Diaphorina citri
TAAAATGGCATTCATCTTCAGTCTTTATTCTTGGAGAAAAATTAATGCAAATCAATAAAACTCGAGATTGTTTTTTACAGGGTCTCACAAATATATACCTTCTTCCACGGCACAAAACTAGTAGGATTTGGTAGATAGATGCACCAAACATTCTAGGTAACTTTTCAAAGATGCCATTCCACCATCTGTCCTCAGTTCTAATG
>NW_007537936.1:0-203 GCF_000475195.1 Diaphorina citri
TCGTCTGAGGTTAACCCCCTCAAGCCACACTCAAACTCACTTCATTTGATGTATTGTGGTACGCCAAAAGAACCTTGAGGTCAGGTGGTACGCAATACTCAAAAGTTTGGGAACCCCTGCTCTACATTAACGTTTGATTCTCTTTCTCCCAGATAGACCAGTCTGTACATCCCTCGCACTTGTCTCAGATAAAATACCCATTA
>NW_007537937.1:0-203 GCF_000475195.1 Diaphorina citri
ATGGATGGCTGTTTGAACACTGCAGGTCACACCATCAGTTATTGCCTCAGATAGTTCCCTGGAACTTCTGAGTGTGTAGATGTGTATTGAAAAAAAATCTGGTGTGAACATCACACGACTTTCTATTAGCTAGGGCGCACATTGAGCTGCGTTACACAGTCAGGCAGCACAGCCGCGCAGTGCAGTTTAGGAAAATTGGAACT
>NW_007537938.1:0-203 GCF_000475195.1 Diaphorina citri
GATAGAGGGAACTGCAACTGCTAAGGTCTTATCGTCTCGAAATCGAAGAGAGAAGGAAGACAGGATAGGAGAAAGTCAGCCGTTCCGAGAACCAACCATCGATTCGCGGCCTAGCGCTTGCGAGGCAGACACGCTAACTAGGCTGGCTTTTCGAAACAAGGTAGTATCTACAAATTCTGTCTAACTCTTGGATTTTCCGTGTC
>NW_007537939.1:0-203 GCF_000475195.1 Diaphorina citri
TTGGGATAAAGACAAACGGTTTTCACAGGATTGTTCTTCTTATCAAGAAGTATCTAAAACCGGGCTGGCCGTTAAAAAATTTGCATTGGTTTGTCTGGAAAATTGAGATTTTCCATTTTTCCAAGGGGTTTTCCGGAGTTTTCCGGAAAACGGTTTGAGATAAAGACAAACGGTTTTCACAGGTTTGTTTTGCTCATTGAGAG
>NW_007537940.1:0-203 GCF_000475195.1 Diaphorina citri
TTACCCCTTGTTAATTCTTTTAGGCAACATATTAAATTTGATATTGAAATTGGTGGTGATTCTATTAATTTTCTTGATCTCAATATATCTATCAATAGGATAAATAATTCATTAATGTTTAACATATTTAGAAAACCAACCACTACTGATACCTGCATCCCTTATGATTCTGTACACCCCCTAAACTACAAAATGGCAGCCTT
>NW_007537941.1:0-203 GCF_000475195.1 Diaphorina citri
GACCAGTGGCGGCATTACAAATGTAAAAATATTATTGAAGAATGGAAATTGATTGCAAATGAGGCACTTCGTAATGCTATGTTATCCACAAATTATTTGGGATTGGTATGATAAAAGACTACCCAGCCAGCCTAGTTAGCTTAGTTGGTAGTGCGTCTGCCTTGTAAGCGCTAGGCCGCGGGTTCGATTTTCGCCCGGGGCGG
>NW_007537942.1:0-203 GCF_000475195.1 Diaphorina citri
TCTAGGTAACGGGATATGCCCACTTTATCCGTGTGTCAGATTGTGTGTTATCTTTTAGTAGAGACTGGTCTAGGTTTTATAGCCCCCTGTAAGTCGGGTTGTATCTTATCATAGTTTCGGGTAAACATTGGTTGACTTTGGGTCTCATCACCCGGCAACCCTTGGGTAATACTAGGCCTTGCCTAGGGAGAGACCTCAACTTG
>NW_007537943.1:0-203 GCF_000475195.1 Diaphorina citri
TCCCCTCAGGTAATATTGATTCAGTAGCTCGGTCACAGCAGAGGCCTCTCGTGTTAGCATTTACATCAGGATGTATACAATTCATGCGTATGATATGTGCTGTTCCAATGATATCTATATGTGCATCCCCTCAGGTAATATTGATTCAGTAGCTCGGTCACAGCAGAGGCCTCTCGTGTTAGCATTTACATCAGGATGTATAC
>NW_007537944.1:0-203 GCF_000475195.1 Diaphorina citri
CCGCACAAAACCTCCTGGTAACGGCCCTGTACATAACATATTAAATCCCACCGTGTGTTTAATATAGGTGTCCTCGAGGTCTTTCATAATGGGATTGAAAGGATTAACAAGTCCAGAGTTACTCGACTCCCTTGCCAGGTAAATCGGTCTTGAGAAGTGAAAATCCCTGTAGCATAGGTTTCTATCTGTCTACTTCTACTTCA
>NW_007537945.1:0-203 GCF_000475195.1 Diaphorina citri
TGACTTCGTAGCCGACCTGAGAGCTGAGGTGACCCATTGGTATCTGAGTCTGGGAGGGGACAAACGGTCTGGCGATGAGAAGGTAATAATAATAGTGCTTATTTATACTGCTCGCATAGAACTGTAAAGTCCCTTTACTCCAGCAGTAGGCTACTACTATTATTATTGTGGTCAAATTCTCAAATTATATTGAGGATAAAATT
>NW_007537946.1:0-203 GCF_000475195.1 Diaphorina citri
AGATGTAATGAGGAGCTGGAATGTGATAATCCCACGGAATTTCCAACTTGTTGTAACTGTGACAAAAGTTACCATTTCCAATGCAACACGGTGGGGGAAACTTCATGGCGAACAATGGGCCCCCAGAGAAGGGGGGCGTGGACTTGTGCAAGTTGCAAAGGTTCTTCGACTTCTCGGACCAAGAGTAACACAAGCAACACTCA